>NC_141757.1:77700210-78003241 GCF_982258835.1 Parasteatoda tepidariorum
TGACTCTTTTATTGTAACGTGATTACTTTTGTTTTCTGCATCTGGGAATTTCGTTGCATAATTTATGTCTATGTCTCACATGGTCTATGTCTTACATGATCTATGCCATGATCTGGTCATGGTCTATCTCATGGTTTTATGTCTATGTCTATGTCTTATAGTTTACGTCTTACATTGCTTCATGTCTGTCTTTTTCTTAAATAAGAAATAAACCAAATCTTTCTTCGAGAAAGAATGTAGAATGTGTCACTTAAGAGAATTCATACTTGAACAGCAACGTAACAAATGTCACGCTTCAACAGCCAATAAGGATGTTTACATACGCTGACGTCACGTTTAGGTATCTCATTGTAAATGCTCATATATTATGGAGAAGCATATTGAAAAATTAATTTCAAATGCTATAATCACAGTTTCTTGTTCTGAAATGTTTTCTTCGCCAAGTAAACAAGTAAATAGTTAACAACTATTGTTAAAATTTATAAAATAAGCCTAGCAGTTGCATTTTTGTGAAATTTATGAAGAAAAAGGGATAGTTTTGGAATAATCAATCAATCAATTCTACAAAATTTACTGATGGTAGTAATTTAGACGCATTTTTTAATTTAAAATGCATAGCCGCAATTTAACTTACTTTAGCATGATTTAGGGAAATAAAATATTTCGCTTCTCATTATTCAGTTCTTAGTCATGTCAATATGCAGTACATTAATAAATGTATCGAAATATTTCAGTTTGTGAATTAACTCGTTTTTTCGATTTTTACAGGTTTAGTTATATAAAAAAGAAAATGTCGTTTTTTCAATTTAAACTTGGCCTATTTTTAGCATGCCTACTTCTGTTGCTACACTTTTTTTGCAAAAATATCGACAGATTATGCTTCTCAGTGTATATCGATCGCCATAACTGCCTTCTTCGGCAAATCTCAACCCTCGTGAAGAAATATAAAAAACGAATTTTATGTAAATAATCGTAACCCTAAACCTTGACTGAGATCAAAACTGCGGTTTATGATGTAATAAAAAAGCATCGATGCCTCGAAACCATACAAGTCAAAAATATGTCATATAATTACTAAAAAAATATGCAACATTATTTGTACTCAGTAGTTTTATGTAACTCAATAACTGTCATCCTGTTCTTTCATTGATTGAAAAACTTTTTTTTTTAAAATAAAAATTTCTTTACTGTTTTACTACAGAGAGTATCGAGAAATCTGACAGCGAGCCACTACAGAAGGTGCTGAAAACTTTAGGAGGGTGGCCAGTGGTTGTGGGAGAAAATTGGGATGGGTCCAACTTTGACTGGATGGAAACTCTTTTTGCGTTCCGGAAACTTGGTTACAGTCATGATATTCTCGTCGATCTATCAGTCACAGCAGACTACAGGAACAATACAGTACACATCATCGATGTAAGCAATAATTTTTTTCCTACTCACTACTTAATTATCTACACTAAAGTAACCCATTACCCAGCTACCATTTGAAAATTAGTCTAATATGTTATAGAGAAATGTCAAAATCACTTCGTACTAATCCTCTACAGAAATAAAATTATTTATGTATACTTTATATTTGTATAATAAGCTTTCCATTTGTACAAGAATGTACAAATAGAAAACTAAAAAAGTTACTCAATATTGTTGAAGCAAAAAAAATTTTAATTATGAAATTCCAAACATTTAAAATTGTTCCAAAACATTTGGAAATTCAATTTTATCGTCATATCGTAATCTGTATGGTCAACTCCTAGACTCGAAAACTCATTTCCACACCTTTCGCATTAATAATCAAAAACATATTACTAAAAACAAAAAACATCAGGAGTGCTGACACAAGCAAATGATCTCAGTTAATAAATCGAAATTTATTAAATCTTCTTCGTTCATGCGAACGTTTTACCCACTCTCAGAACATGCTTGAAAGTTGTGTTGGAGTGTTTATCCTTTAGGATTCTTAATGAGTTTTCTACTATTAAATCAATGAAATCAAATTGATGACCGAAATCGAATTTTTAAACCGTTGAAGTAAGATATAGTCCGCTACTTTTTTTCAGCGAATATTGAACTTGTCAGATTGTATTTGTTGACTTGCCAAGAACTCATGAATGATGATGGCAACCTGGTACAATACCCTTGAGCGAAACACATTGTTTATCTACAATGTCTATTGTTTTTGCTTTGCGCAAACAGCGCAAAACGACAAATTAATTCATAATATTTTTTCTGGTTAGTGCTTTTCAAAAGGTGGAATTTCGTATCGAAGGAAACTAAATATTACTTTGTTTTTCGATTAACTTTTTAGTGCTACTATTATTAACTT
Source organism: Parasteatoda tepidariorum (assembly GCF_982258835.1). Lineage (NCBI taxonomy): Eukaryota > Metazoa > Arthropoda > Arachnida > Araneae > Theridiidae > Parasteatoda > Parasteatoda tepidariorum. The sequence goes on from NC_141757.1 coordinate 77,702,534, forward strand.
CATTGCTGTTAAACAGTGTTATTAATGTCAACAGTTGTCTTTAAAAACTTTTATGCATCAGTTTAAATGACGTCACATCAGAAATTCTATCCAGAACACAAAATTTAAGTCAGGTTTTTTTTTCCAATTGTATTAGCTTTTTCAGAAAATTGACGGGACCAAAATTCTTTTCTCAACAAGAAGATATTTATTTTCGGAGGATAAAATGAAATAAACTCTAGATAATGGCAGATTATTATATAAGTTTTGAATTGTTTATGAGCATTTCTAATCAATGACTGTTATTTATATTTATTAAGTGAAGCCAACTGGACACTTCAGATTATTTTAACATGGCGTATCCGAATTCAATTTTTTATTTCAAGCAAAATGTTCTTATTAAAAAAAATGTTTTTCATAATAAAATTTCTTGTTGCACATAAAATGTTAATGATTTAGTTTAAAAAAATATTTGAAAAAAATTTAACAAGAATTCAATAAAACTCTCAGAATCCTTAAAAAGAAAAAAACCTTTAAAGTTTGTATTGAAATCTAAGAGTGATTTTCGAAACATTAAACAGGAGCTTTTGAATACATTTAAAATTTTTCAGTTGAATATCGTCTACAATAAATTTTTATGTATCTTAGGAAAATCAGTGGAAATCATCGCCAATTACAAATTCAAAACGAGACAATCTGAATTCGAGGTCAGAATCCAATATGATTTTCAAAAATCCAATATAGCGTCAAAAAATAATGTTATTGAATTAGTCTCTCTTTTGCAGAATGATTTGTAAAAATCTGTGGTTAGATGATTAAAATTCAAAATAATTAGTTCCTGAATTGAGAATTGTTCAACCAATAGGTTGCTCAATGAAATAAATTTGTAGTTTATCTTCAAAATTTATGAATTATGCTTCTAAATTTATCACGTATGAGACCAACCGTGGTCAGATATTTATTAATTAAATGAATTTTGAGATATTTTACTAAGGAATTGACACTAAATGTTTTATTATTAGATGTTTTATTATTAGATGTTTTATTATTAGATGTTTATTCACAAGTGTTCGACGTCATAACTAATCAAAATTTGCCACGATTTCCTTAATTTATGAATAATACACAACACAAACGTTAGTTAATGCGGCACAAAACGTGATACATTTATTTAGAATATTCAAAACAAAATTTAAGTTGTAATTCTTCAACAATTACTTTGTAATACATTACAAACAAACTAATGATATAAGTTACAAATCTAATATTTACGCTTTTTACTTACAGCTGGATCAAACTTCCTTGGGGATGCCAGATAGGACATATTTAGTGAAGGGCTTAAACGACTCCTCCACTGAAGCCTATTTCAATTTGATGATCAAAACTGCCAAAAAACTCGGAGCAAATGAACAAACTGTTGAAAAAGAATTGCTGCAAGCCTTGAACTTTGAGATTACTTTAGCAAACGTAAGTGACTTTCGAGAATTTCATTCGATTCAATCGTATACTACACAGTGTTACTTTGAAGTGCTTTTAATTATAATTTTTCAATACACTGTAAAAAATTACAGAAACTAATTTTGACTCGACAAAAATGTTTCCTAAAATCTCAGAAGACTCCATTTAATATCATGTTTCCGATAAATTGAGAAACATTTCATTTCTTTTCAAAAGTAGGAAACTGAATCATATTGATGCTGATTCAGTTTCAGAGTGCAGCATACAACTATTAAGTTCCAATTCACTAGTATATAAGACATGTTATATAAAATGTAAAATGAAGCGAAAGAAAGAAAATATAAGAGGAAAAAACACCTAAAATTGCAATAGCTATGGAACAAATCAGAATCTCAGAAAACCATAGAGTTCATTTCATTAATAAACTTTTTTCTTTTGAAACTTGATATATATTCTTTTCAACACTGTAAATTTCAATTTCATAGTTGCATTTCTGCGGTCTGCAGAGCAGACCACCTGCAAGTCTAGTAATAAATAATTCCTTAACTAATTATCGAATGTATTTGTTTTTCTATTCCAACATACTCCCAATATATTTTTCTATAAACTTTCATAATTTCGAATTTTTAAGTCTTTCAGTTTTTGCACAGCAAAACAAAATGTATTGTTGACTTGAATAACCTGAAACAACAGCGGTTCTAATGATTTTGGAATGAAATACTACTATTATATTGCAAAAAACCATAAAAGTTTAAATATTAAAATATAGTTTTTTTTTCCTTATGAAATATTCGTTTCGACTCTTAAACACAGATCTAATTTTCCTGATTAATTGTTGAAAAGTTATTGCACCATTAATATTCTTTTTTTAAATAATCCATGTTTATGCCATGCCTACATTGCAAGAAAATGGGCCTATATTGCACAAAAAAAAATTCTACTTATGTTTTAAAAATTAAACCCGAAGTAATTTTTATCTAAGAATTAATAAATAATTGACTTGACTTAAATAATTATTATGAGAATTTTGTTCTTTTGGTTTTTAAAGTAGTGTTTTTTTACTCTTATGATCTCTGATATAGTATTTTGATTAGCTTATTATTTGAAGTTTGTGCATTAATGGTAAATTAATATTGAAAATCTGAGAAAAATCCTTTGTTAATGAAGGAATGAAATTTTATATTTTAGTTTGTTAAATTGTTCTTGCTTAAACTGTTTTAACTATAAAATGCAAAATTTTATTTCAGTATTCATTACCAAGAGAAGAACGTAGAAATCTAAGTAGCATGTACAACAAATTCACACTTCCACAGTTGCAAGAACTTGTTCCAGGGGTAAGAATAACATTTCTTCTAAACTACTGGTTATTGTGTTTGTAACAAATTTCCGTCGTACAGATAAATAATGGTCTTTTTAGAATGGCGTTGCAAAGTCAAACTTATTGCAACGACAGTCCTAATATTAAGGATTCATCAGTAAATTCACCAGCTTTGGCTGTAGTGGCTAGAGCACCAAACTTCGGTCCGTAGGGACTGAGGGTCCGATCTTCGAAGCCGCTATGACCTACTTAGTACATGCGACATATGAGCTCGTAAAATCATCGAAAGTCATGTGGTAGGTTGCTGAGCAATAGCATGGGTAGAGGGATCTGGAGAAAATTTCCTTTCCCTTCAAATATATGTCTAAAATTTCGAAGTGACCTCACGAAAGTGTGGTGCTACTATCCATGGGGTTCTGAGTCAAGTCGCACATTCATCTTAGCTCTGCTCTCTTGTCGAACGAAAGATGCACCTTGCTGACTTTTAAAAAGACCAATGGCTGGCGCTCTTGGCTTGTCCATGTGTCACGAGAAACAATTAGTTTCTAATTATTCATTAAAATAACTTTGATCATTATAGAAGAATTTAATACCCCTCCACGTTTATTTCATAGAATATCTAGCTACTCAATACAGATTTTTATTTTCTATTCAAACTCAATAGGTACTTTTCTATATTCAACTATGCATAAATACGTTATACAATATTTAATGTGACTGCTTTCTAACTTAATAAATTGGTACAATAAAAAGACACAATAATCACTTAGATTTCAGCCATAAGAAATCTAAACTGCCAGATTAACACTAACACATAAGGACACCGAGAAAATACTTAAAATCTCAAGTTTCAAAAGAAAATAAAAACAAAATCAATAATAAATACATCGCATAAAATTAAAAGTAAGTAAAATCAGCATAGTTATATAATTAATAAGCTCAAATACAACAAATCCTTTGTTGCTATAGTACCACTGTTTAATTACGTTACGATTTTTTTCCCAGCCAAGAAGCACAAAACTACCTCAAAGTACAGCTAATTGTTGTTGTACTGAATAAACTCTTTAAATATAAAAAATTTTTGATTCTGTCAGATAAAAATACCTTGTCTATCAACACATGCTAAGTCTACGAAAAAATGTCAGTTTCGTTTCATTTGGGAAAATTTTGACCAATCAGAGAATGTTACCCGTATGTTGTAACTCTCTAACAAAAAAGCAAGAACTCTGTGTTAGAATGATTAGAAAATTCTGAAAAATGACAGTAATTGTTTGATAAAAACGGAATTTTTAACAACGACAATAATATTCCAATCTCAGCTTTTATAATATATATATTTGGCTATTCTTATGTCTTCCGAATTTAAATTCTACCACATTAATTTAATCTTATACTGAAAAATCGTCATCGTCGTTTTTTTTTTTAATGAAAGTGGTAGATGAAACAAAACAAGAAATTATTTTAAACAAAACACTCGATAGTTATCAAAAAAAGTTTTTTTTCTCTGAAACATACACAAAATACAACAAAAAGATAATTATTTTGCTAAAATCCTTTCCTTAAAATGAGAATTTCACAAACGTATTTACAAACCAATAACAAACTATATGTTTCTATTTTGATGCATTGTAGATTGATTGGCCCAAGTATTTTAATGGACTTTTGAATGATCCAATTACTGAAAATGAAACAATGATTGTATCGGTTCCAAAATTTTTGAAGAAATTTGGAGAGCTTATCGCTACGACGGATAAGAGGTAATGTTTCAACTTGGATTTCATTTTATTTTGCATATACTTTTAGGATAATGAAAATTTAATTTTCCTAAAACTTTAAGTAATTGCTCATTTTTTTTCCACTTGGTGGGTGAAAAGGAAAGTTACTTTTCTGAAAATCACGATTAATGTAATTACTCCACTTACTTAGTAATATATTTAGGAAAGATTACCAATACCCGTCAGAATAATTATAGACAGTCATTAATTGTCAATTTTGGAGATTACAACGGAATAGAAAGTGATTGTCTTTAAACCTCTTCAGTCCTGGCAGAATGAGAAAGTAGGAGAGCTGCACTAGGCATGCATGCTCCGAGTTTTTTCTTTCTAATACACGAGTTTCGAATTGAGATCAAGTCCATGTGATCTTCGGCCGCTGAAGCCAGAAAGACTCGTTTCATGTATGATACAGTGGGCCGTGAAGGGAGAATGGCGCGATGTGATAACAGTCCTGAAGGGGTTAACGGAATATCAGCTTCGCACCACGAGTAGTAATGTTCACAAATATTACAATACTTACCAAATACTAAGTAATCAGTAGTACATAAATATACATTGGTGCTATACCTCACTCTCAGAAATAGAACTCTCACTTTTGACGATTCGGCAATCCTTGAGCTCTATTTCGTTAATTTTGAGCATCATTTCGCCACGAAATCACGTGATCTAGACACCAATAAATGACGAAAATATTCTCTCAACTCGAAACTTCATCGTAGTGAATTATGTGAGATTGCTAACTAGAATGATTAAACTAGACTATCGAAAATAAAGTGATGCAATGAGCCAACCACACAGTATGGCGGTCAAGGTGTTGGTTTCGTACCAGTAAGATTCCGGGTCCGAATCCCGATTCGGGCATGGGTGTAATTTAACTCTCTCTTATCTCTTCCTCTTGTGTTGTTAGGACAATATTCGTACACCTATATGATGCCCACGATTAAGTGATTATTACTAGGCACTCCGAGGTTATTTATTTTGGGGAAAAAATTGGAATGACAAAATATTTCTTTACTTTTGAAGAAATTCGTATTCTTGAAGAAGTGGCATATAGCAGGAAACGGGTTCGTCAAAAACGAAAAATGTTTAGTGATATTTGAGTATCCCCTTTTTACAGAGCAGGTGACCTAAAAATGACTGACGATTTGAAATACCAATTAAAGATCAACAGAAGGAAAGAGAAATGTACGGTTTGTTGCGTTCTTCTTAGGAAACTACGAACTTTTCAAAGTCATAAAATTACATACAAATTACAAAAGTAATCTTTTGATGAGTTTTGCAATGTAATGAAAGCAACTTAGTAAAAATCAATAATTGCCTAAGAGGTTTTGAAATTATTAAATACGTATATTAAGTTATATGTTTAGTAAATTGTATGTTTAAATGTTTTTTATAGGATCGTTGCAAACTACATGTTATGGAGAGTTGTAGCACAGTCCTTGACTATGTTGTCCAAAGATTGGAGAGCTCTAGCGCAAGAATACAGTTCAGTTATTACTGGTAAAAGTCAAGAAGAGCCCCGTTGGGAACAGTGCCTTTCTTCGTTAAGCGGAAGCCTTGGGATAGCTTTGAGTTCATACTATGTGAAGCATTATTTCAAAGGAGACAGCAAACATAGGGTAAGAAGAATTAAACATAAATGTAGGGTATCCACGAAATAACTGAAACATTTTAATAAAAAACACGAATTAAGGGAAAATTGACACCGCTTTCGGCAATGTTATTAGAAATTGTGAATTAAATAACATAATAATAATGTGCAATGAACTGTGAAAAAAAAATACCCGTGTTCAAATAGCTTAATATTTTGCCACGTAAGACTACTCGCGGCTGAAGAACTAAATAAAAATATTTTTAATATTGCTTCCCCTTTGTAATAATAATGCAAAACCATAGAGCTTTGCATACGTAATGTTCAATTTCGGCAAGAATGATTGGCTTTTGCTGGGACACCTTATCTTTCGGATGTCCTAAAAAAATTAAATCAAGGAATAAAATTTAAAAAAAAAAACAATTGCTTTTCCAATAACAATGCAGCAAAAGGCACATTTTTAAAATAATTGTGTTATTATTATTTACGTTCAAAATGGGACAACTATTTAATGGACTTAAGTCTTTTTTGCTTAATTGCTCTCGATTTATGAACTGCATGCGTTATTTATTTTATATTTTGACTCTCTTTACTTCAGCTAAGATTAATTATTTTTTAACTCTTAAAAATACTTATTTTCATCTTTTGTGGGTAAATTTCCATTTGTAGCGTAAGTAAATGAATGTTTAGAATTCTTATAACTTTATACACTGTAAGTTATGTGTTTAAAATTGAGTCTAGAGAAAAAAAATTGATTTTATTGAAATAATCAAATTTAAATTTTATAAGGCGCCTTTGCAGACTAGCATCTTCACTACTTACTCATCACAAATTAAATGATTAAAAACATAGTTACCATTTCAAAAAGCCATAAGTTTTTAACTACTTCGAAAATACCAGAAAACTTTTCAGCATATAGATTTTGTGATTTGCAAACATAATTGTTCAAAGTATCGATATCCTATAACAGGGGTGGCGAACCTTTATACACCAACGTGCCATTTTTTTCCAAAAAAGTGTTTAATGAGGTCATAGACGTGCCGTCAAATAATTTTGACTTCGTGATTATTGGGAAAATAATAATACTAAATACTATCAACTCAAAACTCCTTAATTACATTGCTATGTCTCAGTTATACGCGTAATTCAACTTAAAGTAACATCAGTGTGACTTCTGTTCTTGCAGATTAGATGACAAATAACTTATATTAGGTTGTAAGATGTTAGTTTAAGCAGGACTTTTTATTTTTTTCTATTAGTTATTTATTGTTAGCCTGTTTTTTATGGTTATTAATTGCTTTTTTAGCATTAATTACTTTTTTTCATTAATAATTGTTTATTATTTTGAGTGCTTTTTGTGAATTTTAATTTAATTGTTGCATATGCTTCTTAGTGTAATAGCATTTGAGTAATAACAATTCATAGTGTAAATAACAAATGTGATCGGTGGCGTGCCCAAAATATTGTCTCGGGAGTCATAAATGGCACGCGTGCCATTGGTTCGCCATCCCTGTCCTATAACAAGAGCCACTCCATGTTGAAGAACATATTGCAAAAATCAATGAATTAGCTACCTGTTTATTCCTGGAAAACTAAATAATAACGTCAATTGGAATACCATTGTGCCATATATTAAATTGTGTAATTTAAACAAATTTTATCATGTAATTTAAACAAAAAATTACCCTTTGATTAATTTTTAGTAAAATTTGAAATTTATTTCAGGCCATGGAGCTGGTTAAATACATTAGCAAAGAATTTTTAATTATATTAGAACAAATCGATTGGATGGATGACGAAACAAAAAAACAAGCTAAAGAGAAGGTACGTATTTTTTTAAATTTTATGAACTCAGTTTTCGTTAATTTCACTGTTTTGAAAACTAAGCCCAATTTGTGCCTATTGATTGTGATGAAAAATAATATTCGTAAATGCTACATTCTGACGTATTTTCATTATAACTTACTTTTTTGGCATATTGTTACAGGCAAAAGCTATTACTCCTTATATTGGGTACCCACAAGAATTATTAAATGAGTCACTTGTTATGGAGCTTTATGAAAATGTAAGTAAAAATCGATACAATGCTATTTATCTGTTTGAAAAATATATATCTAGAACTGTTGCTTGGTCTTTTTTAGTTAACTATTACGAACGGAAGTTATTTTGAAAATATCATGAGTCTTAGAAGGTGGTCCACAGATTATGCTTTTTCTCAATTAAGGAAACCAAATATTAAAGGAGAGTAAGTATGGAATTTTCAGTTATTAATTAATCCTAGATAACTTAACTTCCGTCTAATAGGTTACCAACTTTTGCCCGTCAAGGTAACTTACATTTTCAAATATTTTTTTTTCCCCAATGCCCACCTGTGTTAACATCCGTCAATTCAGGCATTTACAGGGCGATTTTGTTGGCCTCTCTTTCAGGGGCACCATATTAGCTGGACCTAACGTCGCTCCCGCAGTGAGGACAGATAGTACAGAGAAGGAAAGAACCATGCCTTGCCCGAGATTCGAACCCAGAACCTTTCTGATGCAAAGACAGTTCCCTGCCCCCTACACAGGCCGATCGCACATCACATCTTCAAATATTGCGAACGTCAAATTTTATCGCAAATCTATATTTTATTAAAAATTTAAGAGTTTCTGCTTACAGTGACGCTAATTCATTTAACTTAAATAAAAGAAATAATTCGTTTTTATTTCGTAGTCTATAAGTCGAATGATTAGAACAAACCTAATTTAAGTTTAGTTAATGATCTAGGGTTAAAATATGTAAATATTTATATACATATCAAGTATTAGAAAATTTTATACACTCTAAATATGCAAAATTGAGATTTTTCTTTAAATCGATACTTAATATATAAAAACACTAATGTGTACACATACGAATTTTTCCTTAGTTTTTATTTTATTTAAGAGAAATAATATTTGCGGATAATTTAAGCGAACATTAATTTGAGTTTAAAAAAAATATTTATAATAATAAATTCTAAATTGAGCGGGAATGGAAAACTTTTATCAGTATGATTTAATTCTGAATAAAAAAAATAATAAAAATTTAAAAAAATACAAAAATTTTTCTATCGTCAACTCAATATTTGCTATACAATTTATAAATTTCAGAAAACAGTTCAACTTAATCAGCAAATGTTGGTAATAAGGAAAGCAAATAATAAAAGGCAAACAAAAACATTCTTATCAAATAAATAGTTGAAACTTCCTTTTCCTCCAAGTTAGAAACTGAAACCTTTTTTTTTTCTTTTTACTGAAATACAGGTTTAGCATTTAAATGTTGTATTGATAGAGTGGACAACTTATGGGAAGAGCAACATTTTTGATCAGCTCATAAGAGACTTTTTTTTAAAAGTACATTTATTAATTGCATGTTAAAAAAACGACTATAGAGTGTTAAGTGTGCTTTCTGTTTAAAATAATAAAGATTGCATGTTTGTGTTTGATAATGGGACTACTGAGACTTTTCTTCACTTTTCATCCTATTTTAAAGAAATTGAATAACTTGAACATTTCCTATGTAGTTTCCCTTACAACTTTGTTTAGACGTATCTTTAAGTGAGAATTTGCCGTTTAGTTAATCAAAATCTTAAATAAAAAAAACAACAAAAAAATCATTTAAAAATTTTAGTGGAGATTTTTATTTTCATTATTATTTCAAAGTAGTGTTATTGCTAAAAACATAAATGTAGATAAAGTTAACGTTTCGCTGATGCAATTCAGATATTGCAATGCGATGAATGCAAATCAAATTAAATTCAAACTCTGTAAGAATATGTGCCCAAATCCCAATTTTGTAAAATTTCTGGTATTTTAAACTTCTGAAATTTTTAAATTCCAATAAAATTTACAAGATTAACAGAAGTGGCCAAAATTTTAATGAACTACAGTATACTTAATGTGATTACACGTGCGTTCATACAGCTTTAGGAATAAACAGAATTTATACAAAGCGAAAGTTGCTTACTACGCTATAAACTAACTTAGACATACTTGGGGAAAATGGTGATTGCTTGATGATGGTTTTGGCATCAAAATGTAACTTATATGTTTATTTGCGATATGGAATTGAAATATTGTTTGCTGTATGAGTAAGTTGCACATTATGTAACAAAAAATCCTAAACACATTTTGAAAAATGGGTAAATGATGGATTGGAGTTTTGGCATTAAGATGTAATTTCTATGTAATATATGGTGACATGAATTTGAATATTATGCTTGCTGTATGATTAAGTAACCTATCATGCAACAAACTAACTTACTTACTTGGAAAATGGGAAATTATGGATTGAACTTCTGGAATTAAATTGCAACTTATATGTGACTATGTGTAACTTATATATATATATATATATTATTGTGATACAAATTGAAATTTTGTTTGCTGTATGATTAAGTTGCGTATTACGCATCAAACTAACTTTGGCATTAAAGTGCAACTTTAAATTTGATGTCGATATGTAACTGAAATATTGTCTGTTTTGACAGGTGGAAAAAGCATGCACGGGCAGCAGTTGTTAACGCATTTTATAATGCCTTGGAAAACAGCATAGGTATTTAATTATTTTTCATTTCTATTATTAAAAAGCGGATCTTTTTTCTACATTAAGTTCTTGAATATAATGAAACTCAAACATAACAGACGATTTTAAAAAATCAATTGGGTACTTACAACTCGAAAAGTGATTATGCCTAACCATGGATTTAATTGGATACCTGTAAACGACGTTACGCGTGTATCGCACCTGATTGACTTCTAAATCGAAAAATTTATGATGCGATTTACGTACGACACGTATTTCTACGTAAATTTTTTCAAATAAAAGCTTACTTATGATATAATTATTTAAAAACTTATTTTTGATCCTTTCTAAAATGGCTGTAGACATTTTTACATAAACGTTGCTGTGGTGCCGCATACTCGCATACCTATTATTGGGGACAGAAGTCATTTTCGAGCAATAGCATTTACATATAATATACCATAAAGTTATGGATCGGTAGAAGCGTGAGGAAGAACTACAGTACAAAATGGAGCATCATGCTTCGATTTTATCTAACAACAGAGATGGAAATATTTTTAATATTCTGCTACCTCTACTACGCTGAAATGACCCAAACTCTTATTTACCGTGGTTTGTGTAGCTGCCGAACAGATTTTAAAATACTATTAAAATTAAATACATAAAGAACTTTGACAATATCGTGGACATATCTTATACATAGTTCAAATTGATATAAATGCACTTCAATAATGTTAATTCAGACAATTAGAAGGTGAATAAATTCGGTTAATATAATGTTTAAAATTAATTAGGGCGTTATTATTGGAGGAGGGGTTGAAGAATTAGAATATTCAAGAGAGAATTAGCTGAGAATTAGAATGTGCTGTTTATTCGGTCTGGTTGCCATTAAAGTTCATATGTTGTACAAGATAATTTTGAAAGGTGACTAAGCTGGTCGCCGAAGGCGGCTAGTATACAGTAAAATATGAAATAAGAAAAAGTGCATTTTTTAAAACAAATAAAAGTACAATAGAAAATTTATTAGTATTTTTAAAAGTTTAAATCCATAATCGTTATACATTTTAATTCTTTTTTATAACTTTAATAACTCATCATTTTTATAAAAAGTAAAAAGTCTTGTGTAATAGCATAAGTTTTGTAATAGCACAAATATAAAGTCTTTTGTAAATAGCATTAAAAAAAAGCAAATTTTCGTTGTTCTGAGAAAAATCTAGACAAAAACAAAACTAGACTTTTTTTTAATGGTAAATACAATTATTTTCTTCTTAAGTCTTCTGATGTTTAAAAGAAACTACACAAAAACACTTAATTCAAAATTTACTTTCATTAATGATTTTTTTCTTTCTAATTTATAGAAAGCCATTGTTACATCCAAAAACAAAATTCCGTAATGCATTTTATCTTGTCACAGTCATAATACGTTCCATAGAAATTTCAACTTAATTATGAACCATTAGTTATGAAATAGTAAGAGACAATGAAATAAGAGAAAACAAGAATCTCTCTGTTCTTTGTGTTCTTGACAAAAAGTCTTTTAGGTGTATTTGTATAATTTAATTAATAGCAGCATTAATGAGCATATTTTATATCAGTATAGCCAGACTAAATGAATAGAAATTCTAGAATAATTTCTTCGATTGTCTCTATCTTATATTTTACGTGGTTCCTAAATACTGCCGAGAACAATAAATACTCATTACCAGTTTCTCCGCAAAAGTTAAATAAATGTGATCAGGATTATAAGAAACATTTCCCCCTTCCTATACGCATCTTAAATCTCACTAGCGAGAACAGAAATTTTAAGAATTTAGTTTGACAAATTTCCTTGTACCTTTTAAATTTGTATAATCTACGATATAAAGAATAATCAATAAATAACGTACAATTTTTCTTTCAGAATTTCCAGCTGGAATTTTGCAAAATGCTTTTTTCAATAAAGATAGACCACAGTAAGTAAGACAGAATTAACATTAATTCATCAATTGTTAGTTTTTTTTTTTTAATATTTCTGTGTCAATTGCTGTGTTTTAAGTGCATATCATTTAAAAAAATCCCTCATAGAAAAATTTATAAGGAAAGATGGGGTAAGATCGAACAGCTTAAATTCGAAGGCCTACTGGAGCTAAAATTTTCGATCCAGAAATTGCCAAATTTAATAAAGATATTCATTGTTTAGTTATGCATAATATATCATGTTTGGAAAAGTACCAGATGCACTATGTTAGTTATCGATGATTTTTCATTCTCCAGAAAAAGTTAAATCACCTAATTTCACCCCATTAGACTATGTATAAACCCAATGGGAAATTTAGAGACACTAGAATTTCTGTGAAAAAGTAACAGGCATTTTTATTTTCTAAGACAATTTACAGGTGTTATTGTTTGTGACAAACCCTGGAAATTTTATGTGCAAGATATCACTTTCTATACCATACATGTTTCGTATTTAACGTAATTTTAAGATTTATAATTAAATTACCTACCAACTAAAAATATCACACTTTTATAGTAACAAATTTTAAAAAAATCTTAGTTCCTACAAGAATAGCGATATTAGATTTTTAAATAGCGTGAATATGAATCGCGATATTGGTTTTTAAAAGCACATGAATACGAATCGTGTTATTGGATTTTAAAAACTCGTAAATACGAATCACGATATTGAACAATTAAATCGCGTGAATACGAATAGTAATGTATGATTTTTAAATCACGTAAACACGAATCGCAATGTGTAACCTTCAAATTAGGTAAATATAGAAATCAATGTTTGATATTTATAATCATGTGAATAAGAATCGCGATAATAGCTAATTCCTGTGTAGTTCCAAATATTCAAAATGGCGAAAATCCATGAAACTGCCAAAATCACATGTATGTACACGTCTCGTTAACAAGATTCAGCGAAAGTTTCAAAATTTTAATTTTAGATTACGGAATTCCGTGAAAATTTTGTCAGATTATGTTTTTGATTAGATAAAGACCGAGAACTAATGGTCTCTCTAGAGAAACTTGAATTCCGCGACATTCCCAGAAAAACCATTTGCCCGGCTCCTAATTTTTTGCCCCGGAAGGATGATACGAAAACCTCGGAATTCCAGGGTTCACCCGGAATACAAAATCACCTCTGAATTAAGAATGTAATGGACAGAATTTCCATGTGAAGCAATACTTTACTTCAGCTATCGTGGGTCCATCAAAACCACTTACCACAATGGATCTACCTTCCTTTCATTCATTTATTTATTTTAGTTAGAAAATACTTCATTACAATATAAACAATCAATATCACATGCGTTTTTATCATCTTCTGAAGAAGCATCAAGTATTTAGGTTTCGATAATAAAACTGTTTTCTTGTATTAATTCTTCATTCACATGTCTTTTTTCTGATTTTTTTTTCACGTTTAACAACTTACTCTCAAATAATAGAAAAAAATTTTAATGTTCTTTTTTTCCTTCATCCAGATATTCCAAGCTGATTTTAAAAACAGTTGTTATCGAAATGAAACAAAATCATATTACTACTGGACTAAACCCTTAATGTTTGTTAAGAGTAGTAAACGTATGTTAAACTGGGTTAAAAAATTCTTTATAACTGTAATGACCAATAAATAAGGATAATTTAGAAACAAAAAGAACATTAGAGAGTTGGCACTGTAAAACATACTTATTTACACAAACGACATGAATTCAACTACAACAATACGCCAATATGTCAGCTTCTTCTTAACCAGTAAAATGTTATCCAGGAACATTCAGTTTCACCCCATTACCCAGTCTTATACCACAACAAACTGTATACAACATGCATAATGATATACTAGAAACTGTATTGTGTATGATAAAATGCGATATAATACCTCTCAGTTTAGTTTTCCAAAATTTCATTTAGTTCTTTAATCTCTTTCAACAGCTGCTTAAGTCCACTTTTCAATGACTGTGCAGTGATGGTGCTTCATTAAAATGTACACAGCTATTTATAACATAAGGAGATTTCATAATTCATCGTTATTATATGCAAAAATAACACATTCCATTTGAGCAAGAAAATTGTTTTTAATAATTGTTCGTTTTATTTTTTCAGTTATATGAACTTTGGCGGCATCGGTTATGTTATTGGACATGAAATTACACATGGATTTGATGATAGAGGTAAATGAATTTGAAATTCAGTATTTCAGGTTTTTAAAACAACATTGCAATTATCATTATTTTTTTATTTTATTTAGGTAGACAATTTGATAAGGATGGCAACAACAAAAATTGGTGGGATCATACTACTGATGAGCGCTTTAAGGAAAAAGCAAAATGTATTATTCACCAATATGGAAATTATACTGCTGACAATGGACAAAACGTAAAATACCTTTCTTTTTTAAGTGCAAAAATTATCAGATGCAACATATCTTAATCATAAACTGCTTAACGAAGAAAGTTTAACAGTTTTAAAATTTCATCAAGGTATTAAAGTATCTTTTGCCATAGATGCACATCACAACCAACCAAAGTTCCTGCTAAGTTGCCCTTATGTCCGGTTTCTCTAAAGATTTGGAAATTTTGCATCACATTTTTTTCCCGCTGTTTTTCAACTTGATCTTTTGCAAAATTACTGTCCATTGGCGAGTTTGTTAAAACTAAATATTATATTTTGTTTTAGAAACAGGCAAATAAAGTGAACATTTGCAATAAACGTCTAAACTTAATTATTTGAAAGAAAACAGATATAAAGGGTGAATTTTAATATCTAACTCAAATAATAAAATCAGTCACTCAAAGGAGTTTTAATGGTTTCTTTTTTTTTTTTTTTTTTTATAAGCTAATTTTTTCTTTTTTTTACTATAAAATAAGTTTTAATAAAATATGAAATTTATTAACTTATTTTGTGTATAACCATTATCAAAAGATCTAACAAAAAAAAAATCTTTTGTCAAAAGTGATAAATCATATTTTCCTAATGTTTCTTTTTCTGGCTTATTAATTTATGACCTCTAATGTGCATTTTTTTTTCTTCTTTTTTTTACTTCCTTTGCGACAAGAATTCTAAAATAATGTATTTAAAATATTAATTACCAAACACCCTGTGTAGATGTCTTAGTTTTAATTTTTTTAAATTAAGTTTCCAAGCAAATGAAAAATATTGAAAAAGTTGTATTATGTACCAAAAAATTATACTATAAATGCCAAATAGTATAATACCAGATAGAATCATTTTATATACTATTATAAATATGTATACTATAAAATTAAATTAGAAGAAGCAAGACAAAATTTTAAAATCAATGATAAGATATGGGTAATATTTAGAAAATTTATTACTTGATACAACACAACTTTCCAGCACAGCAATTATGTACAGTTCATTCTTTTTTATCCCTTCCTATCGTGTATTGCTTGAGAAATAGTTAGTTGTGCATTAATATTTTTTAACATTTAAAATTTTTCACTCCAGCTAAATGGAATCAATACTCAAGGAGAGAATATTGCAGATAATGGAGGACTGAAAGAAGCATATTTGGTGAGAAAACATTTTATAAGCATAATCTCTTGGCGATTTATGGATAATACACCTTTGAATTGAGGAATTAAAAGAATCGAATGAAGCAAAATTCCGTAATTTAAACTGAAACTTCTATTTTTTGGAAATATTAAAAAACACTATCATTAGCTTTCAAATATGTTGAGATAATGTTTACAGAAGTTATTTAGATAATTGTTTGCTTAAATTATAGCATTAGTATTCTATTTCCAGCTTTACAAAAAATATTTTAAGAAAATATAAGCCAAGGAACATTTTTAGGCTAAAAATTAATTTTAGTGGCGATTTGTATTTTGTGTGAAAATAAGAAAGTAAATTATACATCTTGTTAAGATAGCATGATTTTTTAAAATTAAAATCCCATACACAGTCTTTAGAATTTTTAAATATAATAAAAACAGAGTATATTCCCTCAAATATTATAGAGTAAATTCGCCATGATCAAAGATTTGTCTGTTAACTTGATAAAAAAAAAACTTCTTTGAAAGTGAAAACACTTTTAGCTCATCGCTGAATATTTTACAAAGATAAATTTTAATTATAATTATTATTCAATATCAAAGATTTAAAATGTATGAGATCATTTTATTTTCAGGCATATAATTCTTGGGTAAGAGATAATGGTGCAGAAAAAAAATTACCTGGATTAAAATATACACCTAGTCAACTTTTTTGGATTAGTGCAGCTAATGTGAGTATAAATCATTTCTTTTAGTATCTATTAAAAATTATTTCACTGATATAAAAGGAATATTTATTGGAATATTATACTTCATACTATAATATTAATCTAAATACTGCTTATTTCAGTGCAAAAATCGATCCCCTATTTTCGATTATTTATCCGGTATGACGAATATATAAGTGACTGCTGAAAAAAAACCAAATATGAAAATTTTTATATTTAAAAAAACATAAAAACTATTAAGTCTACAAAATCTTCTCAAGCTAAATATATTTTGAATTATTCTCTCTGGATCTGATGCATTCGTCCTCAAATAATGATACTCTAAAAACTTTTAAAAAGTGTGAAATTTCAATTCTTTGGATGAAGGTAAAAAATGATTTTTGTGAGATTCAGCAATTTAAGTTTGTAGCTGAATGTATGTTTTAAGAGATTTCATTGTGTTATATTTTTTTAAAAAATATTCTTGAGCAAATTATCTCAACCTTTCTCTTTTTTGAACATAATTTAAAATGTTCTTTCTAATTAACGTTTATATGTAAAGAAAATATGAAAGGAAATGCAAAATTAATTGTAAATAATAAAGTTTTTGAAAAGAGTAAATTGATACAGAGCTTTTCATATCTATCTCATTGTTTATAATGCATTGATATTTCAAAATCAATGTCTGACTTTATTACCATTGTATAAGTCAACCTCATTTTCATCAAATTTTAGGAGTTTGAAAAGTTGATTCATATATTGAGATGTACGGTAATTTCAGAATTTTAGCATGTTAAACTTGTCATGAAACTAATTTAGAAAGCTCCTGATTATCTGCAATACTAAGCCATGTGACACATGAACAAAGAACTTCAAAACAGTAAAAAATGAAGTAAATCAAAATGTTTTCAGAGATTTTATTTAGAATGAGAGCCAATTTTTCACACTTGCAATTGAACAATTAAATTGTACCCGGTGTGAAAATTTAATTGTAAAAAAGCAAACCAGACTTCAGAAATCAACCAAAAAGACCATATAATTGATTTCTATGCATTCTAAAGTCGCAAGCTTAAAAAATTTGTCATTTTAGGTCACACTCCATTTTTATGGCATTGTTTAGAATGATTTAAGATGAAGCAGTGTGACTCCACTGTATTATTTTGCTATTGATCTGATATCATTTAACAACAACACTGAAAGTAACTTTAATAGACGAATTTATTTCATTGTGTAGATTTTTTTATAGTTATAAAAAAACAAATTACCAGATAATCAAGAGTTAACTGTAAAAAGAAATATCTGTTCTATCTTTAATATTTTTTTAATAAAATTAGGTTTGGTGTGGAAAATATAGACCAGAAGTTTTGAAGTTAAGGATAATATCTGGATCTCATAGTCCACCTGAATTCAGGTAAAATATTTTCCAGCAATATTTCTTATAAAATTACACATAATCAACTCATTGTCGTTATTAAAAATGATTTAAAATAGTATTTATATAAAATTGTAAGATAGTTATAGTTAAAATAATTTTTAAGTGTTTTATTTTATATATTTATTGGCTCAGTGGTTAAAGATCTAAGCTATGACAGCTTGGAACAAATCCAGTTTCAGATTGATGATTACCAGGAAGTAAAAACTACAGGTGTGCAATGCTGACTATATTACTACCATCATGTTATTGGTTTCTAAATTGTAAACCCTAAACTTTATGACCTTCCTATCCAACAAACTGGCAGTTTGCAGAAATGCTCAAGTTTAGTATAATAGTAGAAATTAAAGTGCAAATATTTAAGCAAGCTTATTTATAGAATTTGATTTTTAATTATTTTGAAAACTATTATGTCATAAATGTGAACAAAAAATTTTACTCGAGGGGAAAAAAAGATCTTGATGCCAAAAAGAATTGAGTGCATTCCACAAGAATTCCTGCCTGCAGCAAAAACTATCGTACCGCTAAAACAATATGAGTTTTTTATTTCCATAGTTGGGCACTCTCGAAACTAATTTTAACAGGGAACTGCTTATGGATGCCTTCAATTAACTCATTGTTTTTCCAAGAAAAATTTCTAATTTTATTACTCACATTTATAATATAAACTTCTCTTGTAAAGTATGTGATGAAAATACAGTTTTAATAGTTTTCAGAATAATTAGATACCTAAATTTATTAATGAACTAGTATAAATTTCTGTAATTACATTAAAAGTAGAATTTTTATTTCCAGAATGCTTAACTATAAAAATAAAAATTTTAACTTATTTTAAAAACTCTTTAAAAAAGTACGTTTTTATGTCTTATTTCTTAACTGTGGTAAACTAAGAATGCTGCAAAAATGGCTTTATTAAAAAAACTATTACAGTGGGCAATAAAATAAACGGAAAACAACAAATAACTTTTGATCTAATAATAGGATCTTCACATTTTAGGACTCAATCTTAATGGTTTGAGGGGTTATTCTCAAATAGTGCAGATGATATTTTAAGTTACAAAATCAAAAACATAGTTTCTCTGAGTTATCTTTTATTTTGGGGGATCGGCATTTCTGGCTCCAAAATGTAGGGGAGAGTCGCAATATGGGTAACATGGTCCCAATAGTTTAGTCAGGTGAGTGGTCTAAAGTTTGGACCCCTTAATGTCAATGTTACTTCTTGCAAATTTTGCTGTAGCTTGAGAATTTTTTAAGACAATTGAAATTTTTTTTGCATATAATTGTAAAATTTCCTGATCCAAATATAATTCCATACAAAAAATATTTTATTTAATAATAAGTAAGAAAATTTCGGCATCAATTTAAAGAATGTAATTTTACATTACAAAATTCGTTGAATAGCTCCTGAGAAATTAGATTTCTTAGGAACTATTCAACTGATTTCGCTCAAATTTTTTACTTTAACATCATTTTAAAGTAAGTAATTTAACATTGTATTTTTACATTACAAATTTTTTTGACTATCATTAAATAAAAAACAATAAGCTAAATGTTATTTTTTGCACGGAATTATCTTTGGCTAAACTAATTTTATAATTGTGTGCAAAAATTTCTAGAGATGCATTCAAAAAAACAAAATTAACATTAAGTAGCTCAAACTAAGGACAGCTCTCGATTAAACTATTGAGACCTATTTCCCAGGTGGCAGCTTATGAGGCCAGAAAACCAAAAAAAAGGTACATTTCTATGTCTTATTTCATAACTTAAAACATAATTTGCACTATTTGAGGTGCCCATCTCAAACCATTGAGACTGAGCCCTAGAACGTGAAGATTCGATTATTAGAGCAAAAGTTATGCAGGTCAGTCCTTTATCTTTTGTGCACTCTACAAGAACAGCTTCTATTATGCACATTGTATCATAAAAAGTAAAGCTAAACTTATTAAGTCATCTGATTACTAGTTTTTACTTTTATCTGGACTATTTTTCATAAAAATTAGAGAAGTGATATTAAAAAGTAACCCTGACATATTTCAACTAATTTGTTCTTAAAAATCAATTTTATATTTCAGAGTAATAGGCCCGATGTCCAACTTAAAAGAATTTTCCAAAGAATTTGACTGCCCTGCCGGATCTAATATGAATCCTCATAAGAAGTGCCAAGTTTGGTAAAATGTTCCAGTGAGATTGAAAATTTAAGAATAATTTATTTGAGGTGTGAGTTTTAGGGTGGTAAAAGAGTGAGCAAAGACTAAAATTGTTTTTACATTTGTACAGTTACTTGTTTGTCTTTTTGTAATAAAATTAAAAAATACCAGTTCATATTCACTTTTTAATTTAGATGAAAGCATAAAACAATAGGAACATTTCATAAAAATACCATTTTTGGTTTTACCAACAAAAAATTTTCAATACAGTAACTATTGCACTAGATTTGGAATGAATTGTCAGATTTTAAAAACTTTCCACTGGTATGTATATAGTTCAAGTCATTCTTTTAACATTAATACTCGAATAGATGGCACACATATTTGTAAAATTTTTAAAAAAAATTACTTCCTAGCATTTATAATTTCAACAAAGTCTGGTTTTAGTGATGCTCCACCAACTAAAAATCCATCAAGGTCTGGTTTCTTAGCTAATTCTTTACAATTTGCAGGTGTGACAGATCCTGTAAACACAAAATTCAACACAATTTATACAGAAAAATATAACATAATCAAAACGATTTATAGGGGTTGACAAAATAATGGTAACATTTCTATGCTTATACATTTTCTACATCTCTCAAGAAATACTCAAAGAATAATTTTATAACTTCAAAAGTAATTAGATCATGCGATTGTTCATACATATCAGATGAAGTTTAGAGGTTTGAGGGATTGACAATAAATTAAACATTTTGAACAACCTATGCTAAAAAATTGAACAATAAGTTTCTAACTTGTAGAAATTATTTTGGTTATTGCATGCAATAATTGCATAAAATTTTGTAAGCTTAGCTTAAATAATGGAGATTTTTAAAAATAACTTTTTTGTCATACATTTATTTGCTATAACTTTAAAAATATTCAATAGTTGAACAAAATTGTGCAAGATATGAGTAATTAAAGTTGTTCTTTTATACTGTGCATACACGGGAAAAATTTTAAAAAATTTCTTCACTTCGTAGAGGCAAAGAGGCATTTGGCAACTAATAAAAAAATTCAATTTGAATATCTTAAAAATTTAAAAAGTTCAAAGCAATTTTCTACGTAGTTTTTGTAAATTTTAAAAGAAACTCAAAATGATAAGGGAGTTTTCTACAAATATTTTTTACATAAGACAAATTAAATAACCAATGATACCAATGATAATACCTTACAATAAAGGTTCATACAGCGAAATATGATTGTATAAGGAAAGAAAATACAAAAAAAATTTTTTACAGGGATTATCCCCAACAATGTCAGTGTCATTTTTTATAAATCTTATTTAATAGTACAAAATAAAATTTGTGGAAAACCTCTTATCATTTTGAGTTACTTTTAAAAAGAACAAAAACTACTCAGAAAATTGCTTGAAACTTTTTAATGTTTTAAGATATTGAAATCGTACTTTTTATTAGTTGGCAAATATGATTTTCTAAAGAATTGCGAAAAAAAATTCTAAATTTTCCCAAGCATGCACAATATAAAAGAGCTACTTTAATTACTCATATCTTGTGCAATTTTAAATTAATTCTTCACAAATTTTATAGCAATAATTGTGTAATTACTTTTAAACTGCTCTAAAAATTTTGTTCGAATATTTTTATAGTTATAACAACAACAAAAAAAAAACTTAAGACAAAATGTTTTATTAAAAATTTCCATACATCCATAAATACTTAAGCAAGGCGTACGAAATTTTGTGCAAGTATTGCATATAATAGCCAAAATAAGTGTTACAAATTTATTGCTACATTTTTTTGCCATAGGGTGTTTAAACACACTAATTTCCTTTGTAATTTACTGTCAGTACCTCAAACCTCTAAAAACTTTAAACTTCATTGAATAAATAGTATAAGAAATCTCATAATCTTGACACTTAAGTTATAAAAAGATTCTTTAAGTATTTCTTGAGAAATACAAAATTCTTTTATCAGTTTCCATTATTTTGTCTATTTATAAATTCATTTTAAATAAAGAAATAAAATATTAACTATATTTTTGCCCTTATTAATCAGTGCTTTTCCATTTTATAGCGTGGGTGGCAAAGTTGTCAGGTGCAGGTAAATTAAAC
The DNA here is from genome assembly GCF_982258835.1 of Parasteatoda tepidariorum. NCBI lineage: Eukaryota > Metazoa > Arthropoda > Arachnida > Araneae > Theridiidae > Parasteatoda > Parasteatoda tepidariorum. Next base: position 77,725,103 of record NC_141757.1, read on the forward strand.
TTTTTTTGAAGTCGAGACTTTTTTTTGTTTAAAAAAAATAATAAAACTGCCGAAGTTATCTATGCCAGCAAAATGGAAAAGTATTAACTAATCTTTTGATAGCTATTCATGGAACACTGTAATTTAAAATGCTAGCATAAATCATTTTTCAAGAGTATCGAGTTTAGTGAAATTTTTTAGCAAAGCATACACTGGAACAGTCAGAAGGCAAAAGTCACAACTAAAGTGAAATTTCATTAAGAGGCTGCAGTACAATTCAAGATTCGTAAATTTGAAAAGCTAAGTTAACAAGTCTATAACTGGAAACCAGTACACTTAATAATGAAATGCCTGATGAGTTTTACTTAAAATATATTTATAAGAAATAATATGCAGCAGATTATTCTACTCTAACTTGTTCAATTATCTATGAAAAAAAATATTAAAGAAGAGAAACAGGAACATTATTTAACAGTAAATAAACCTTCGGGGAAAAAAAGAAAGGTACATACCACCATAAATAATTCTTGTGCTATTTGCTACATCAGCAGATACATTTTGTTTTAGCCACTGCCTTAACTGCTCATGAACTTCTTGAGCCTGTGGAAAGAAAAAAAATTTATCTTTATTGTTTCTAAAAATAAATATATGTATCTTATAATGCTACTTTAACCTTTTCTTATCCGAAAACTTTAATCAAGCTTATTATCATCTATTTTTTAAATATATGAGATCAATAAGAAACAAAATACATAGAAATGTAGAATAGAAGAAAGCAACAGGTAAAAATATATGCGACAATCAAGATGCATGTCAATGAAAAGTTAAGCATAAAACAGTCTAATTCAAACAGCATTTAACCCTCTGAGCATTAGCTCTTGCTTTTTCTAAACTTTTAACTGCAAGCTTTCCAGCAAAAAAGAGAAGGGGGAAAAAAAATTTCCATGCTATTTAATAGGACGAATGGATAACAAGAAATTTCTGTACAATTTTACTCAGGGACTTAACACTTGGATGGTTGAATAAACATAATTTAGCTCTGTTTGAACAAGAATCAAATGAGGATTAATTCTGCATAAGTCAAAAAAAATTTTCAATTAATTTTTTGACTTCTCTTTTCAATTATTTAAAGTCTACCGTTTTTTAGTTTGAAACCTGACCAGAGGCCTTTGCAAAGAAGCTTAGGGAGAAAAAAAATTTGAAATTATTTTGTCACTACAATTCAAATTTCAATAAAGAGTATACAGGGTGTAACGGACGTAATTTGAACGGACGTAAATTAGAAACGGACGTAAATTGAAACAATCAGTAGTTTCCCACTTCACCGAGTGAATTCAACTTGACTCTGAACTCAGAACAAAAGTACCCTTACCCCCTACATCAAAAAAGTGCTAGAAGTAAAATAAAATAAACAAGAATAAAATTATAAATTAAAAAGAAAAACATTTAATAAGGATCTGACTCTATCCGAATTGGAGCACTCGGGTTTCAGTTTCGAGTGTGCGCGCATGCGCAAGTCATAACGTGGGTACGACATGCAGCCCGTGTGAATGATTACGTAGCAAACCCCCCATTTTTCATGAAATGCAGGGGATCCGCCAGATATCACTGAAGGAAAAAAAAATATTCATGACAAAATAGCACTTTTTAAAAACGGCAGCTGAAAAAAGCACCTTTAAAAGCTTTTAAAGACGAAATCTCCCAAAAAGCACCTTTAAGTACTTTTTACAAACGCTACGCACCCTGGTATAATTTATTAAAAGCTACATACAAAAAAGGTTTTAAAAAACTAAGAGTTGTCAAAATATTTTTAGATTTGGGTTAGTTAGTTTCAACTGCTATTCAAACTTAATGAATAATAGGTGGTATTTACAATATCTACGAATACGTGAAAACAGTGTACTTCCCTCAGCGTTTTTGATGGGAAACCTGCCCTGTCTGACCTTTGATATGCCCTTTTTGTAAAAATAAGTCACCATCCCTTAAAAACACTGTAAGCTTTTTATTCATATTGTTTTTCCTTAAAAAAAATTAATTCATTGTTTCAAAAATAATTACCCACTGGTAAAATTATATGTGTTTATATGTTTAATTTTGATTACTATTACAAATGTTTAATTTGTTAGGATTATTCTCAACTAGCAAGATTTTTATGAGTTTCTCTTAATCGGGAGGACAAGAAGGTGATTTAAAAATTGTTGAGGAGTAATATCAGTTTTTACATAATATTACATATTTTAAAAAGCTGGTATATAAACATCAATTAGTTTGAAAACCTTATAATTATAAAATTACTACATTTTATAAATTATAAAATAACTACAGCAAATATAAGACAAGACATAATAAAAATAAACATAGGAAGAACTACCTAATCTACAATTTAAAAAAAATAATTAAAACCTACTTGTTCTGGGGATGCTGTTTTTCCAGTTCCAATGGCCCAGACTGGCTCATAAGCAATAACTACTTTACTCCAATCACTTACTTTGTCTGAAATATAATAAACAATTAGAGCTCATTTAAAACAAAAGTACTAAATCATATCAGGCAACATAAAAAAATTGTTGAATTCACTAAAAATTAAATTTCAACAGTCTAAACTAGGGGTCTCTAACTTTTTTGTGCCTTAGGAGCAAAGCAATAAATTTGAGAAATTATTGGGGCCACATATGTTCCAATATACAGGGTATCTGCTACATTTTAGATTCTCCAATTCATGACTTTTCACGACTAATTTCTAGAATTTTTCAAGACTTATCGAAGTTACTATTTTCTCCGACAAAAACACAACAAGAATTGTAAAAAAGAATTATAATAACATAAATTGAAATGAAATGTATAACCAAAACTGTTATACTCTGCATCTTCTTATTTAAAGATTTTAAATTTAAAAAGAAACAGAGTAAAGAAAGAGTTAAAGCAATAAAATAGCTGAAAAAAATACAAAAGCAAAAAAATTTTTACAGAAGAATTATATTCTAAATATACTTTTCTTGTTCATCCCAAAGGAAAGAATACTCCTGATTTTTCTGCTCTCATTTCAGAATTAAAAAAATTCGCCAATGACTGGCTTGCTTCAGCTAGAATTTTAAATTGATAAAACAAAAAAATAACAAAAATTCTGAAGCCACAGAAGTTTAAAAGATAATTCGCTCTTGAAATGTTTTTTCTTTCTTTTTTTTGAAAGAACACCATAACTTTTAAAGAACATGATAAAAACAATTTATATTTTAATAAAATATGACAGTGAGTGGAGATTTTATTACAAATTTAAAGATTCGGAATACCATGAAATGGGGAGGGGGTATTTTTAAATTCCATTTTAAAAATTAGATTTTTCAGACTTCCATGATTTTCTTTAAAAAAATAGTTAAAATCATGACATTTCATGACAAATTTTGTTCAATACTGAAATTCATGACTTTCCAGGTGCACGGATATCCTTAATATAAGTAAAGAAATCCAACCGTAGAGAAGGATAACAGTTAATTTCAGTAAAAATTGCTACGTTTTTTTTTAGTTTTGTTAAAAATTTAAAGTAAATGTCATTTTTGGACGAGGTCAAGTCAATCACTTTATTACAACTACGTTCATAATCTCTTTAAAGTTTGAAGACTGAAAGAAAATTTGCATGATTGTTAATGCAAAGAAATACTCATGTTATTATTTCCACATGCAGATTTCAATAATGAACACTGATATAAGTTCTTGCTTTACTGACATTTTGTTTCAAAACAGGCTGTATAAGCATATCATAGTGACAACTGCTTAGTCTGAACTTCTGCTCAGAAGCTTTAAAAAAATTATTTATTCTTCGCAAGAAAATAAATTTAAATGGTTACAATATATAAAAATTAACATATTTTGGCATTACAAGTAAATTTATTTCTCCTTTATCATTAAACTAAAGAATGGAAAAATACATAAAACTTTAAAACATTCCACAAAAATAATAAACAATTTTTAAGTGATACAAGCCTCAACAGCATATAATTCAAAATTTTGCACTTGTATTCTTCAGAGCTTACAACTTTTAATAAAATTGAGGCAAGCATATTTTTCGTAATAAGCTTAAGACTTTTCTTGCAAATACAATGCATGGTTACAAAAATAAATAAATAATAATAATTCTACTCATACCTGCAATTGCTTTAGTCTGCTTGAAAACAACTTCTTGAGTTTTACCAGATTCTCTTTCTTCTAGAAGTTCACCAACACAAGCAATAACTTTCAATCCTTCAGCTAACGCATGTGCAGTTTTTTCGGCAATTAACTGAAATTATTACGAGAATTTTTAAGTTTTATGCATGATTAAAATTTATTACAGGATGTTAAACAAAGAGCTTAATAAATGAGGAGTTAATATTACACCAAACCTTGAATTAAAATTTCTAAGCATCAATTACTCTATGTAATTTAGAGAAGCATGTGGACGCAGAAATATACTCTAAATATGCAAGAAATAAAGAAATTAAAGTTTATGAGTATCTACAATTTCATGTATTTTAAAGAAGTATCACTTATTTTGGATTTAAAAGTAAGGTCTAATCAGGCATATAAAAGACAAAACATTACAACTAATTAATAATTGCTAAAATGAAAAGCACAAACTGTGTCTTTTATAATAGAAAATGCAACATCAATACAAGTTGTAACATAAAATATGTATTTAATTATAATTACTCCTCATAATCATTATGATCCATACCAAAATCAAGCACAAGATATCACAAACATTAAACTCCAACTCAAAATTGAAAAACGTTATAAAATCATGTTAGTAATGACTAACTTTTTTAAATACTTGAAAAACTAATAAAATACTAAATAACACAGTTTACTAAATTTTATGTAGAATGTAGAATCATCGAAGTTATCTTTTAACTTTCTACCACTGATTAATATATTTTGCACAAAACTCAAATTTTGAAGGGTCATGTAATTAATACCAAACATAATAATATAGGAATAAAGTATATTATATTGATAATGCACCAATACTAAGCAATTTTAATACTAATACTGTGGAAATAAGTGTCTTACGGTCCTTTGAATGAAATATGTACCGGAGAAAATTACTTGATAATGATAAATGTTGACAATTATGATTTGTCCTGAGCAATAGCATCATGCTAAGTGATGTTAAATACCGTTAATCTCTTTTCAGTTCGGATAAACTTCAAAAACTTTTTTGCTTAATTTAATTAAGTAATGGCACCAGGAATGGCAACTAATATGAATAAAAAAAGAAATTATTTTACCTTTAATTGAAAAACTTAGTGGAAGAACCAGGAAAGTGATATTTTCACAGTGACTACGAAGAACAGGTATTTAGCTAGTTATCAAATAAATACTATGAGAACTTAATAAGACACCTTGTATATTGCTATCATGAAGCCCTTGGTAACTAAATGGTAAAACCCCATAATTATTGTGGACAAAAAAAAACTGTTGCAGGAGTGCTTTTATAACTAATTAATATTTTTTAGTATGCTTTGATTTAATTTATTCCCAGAAATGTGTTTTTTTTTTTTTAACCTTGCTATCAAATTTAAATTCCAAGTATTTTGAAAGCTATTTTAAAAATCTAAGTTATAAAATTAATTTACCTAAAATTTAAACTTGGTTATATTCTAATAAATAAAATTAAACCAAAATTATTTATTATATTATGTTATATATTATATTTAGTATATTATATCAAGCAAAAAAATAAAGAGCTTGTGTTGAAATGACTTTCTGAAATTAAGTAAAAAACTTGTAGCAGCTAATTAACTATTTACACAATTCCCTTTAGTTTCTAAAAAGTAACTTAAACAATTGATAGAATGCATGTATGTATGTTATTATATATACTATGTTAACACTTATGTCAACCCAGACACCAGCATGACATTAGAATTGTTAAATTATACTAAATGTGTGCCTAAAACAGCTCATTATATTCCTAATTAGCTCATTATACTCCATTTATTCCTAAGCTAAATTGAAAATCAATACGCACAATATATAAATTAAAAAGGTTTCTTAAAAACAAAGATTTGTGTTACTGTATGCTTTTACTAGGTAAAAGCATAAAAAGAAAATATAATTATTCTTTAGTTCAGGAAGTTCGAGATCAGTATGTATCAGCTTTAAAATTATGGAAAAAAAGTTAAAGGAAAAAAAGTTAGGTTTATAATAAGAAATTTTTATTACTTAAAAAATATATATTAAATACATAATAGATACAAATTTTAAAAATAGTTTTAAAACTAACACAATGTGCTTTATGATTTTTACTTTATTTAGTTAAAATATAATAAAAGTTAAATTTATATGCATATTTTGCATTAATACTGTTAATAATGTAATAAAAAGAATAGTTGCAAGATTATAAACTAAACAGTTTACCGCATCAGTTTCTCCAAATACATTCCTTCTCTCTGAGTGGCCTAATATAACCCATTCAGATCCAATATCTTTAATCATGGCAGGGCTAAAAAAATATTAAATAAAATTTTAACTATAATGTCATAGGTAAGCAAAGAATAATGAAATACAGCTCTTTATATTTAAATGAAATTTTACTATTGCCAAACAGGACTAAAAGAATATTAGTACTACTTTTGCACTAGAATTAAAAAGTTTACGATATACCACAGTAACATAACATTGCGTGTAGTTTTATAAAATTGCATTTTGTTTATTTTTGACACACCAATGTTTAAAATAATAATTGAGGATAAATATTTGCATATTTTAAAATTTAGTACTAAATAAAAAATATTATGTACATATTTATTTAGACTGTCTTGAACACACACACTGCTGTAATAGTATTATTAAAATGTGGGGGCTCATACCCTTTCCAGTTAAGAAACTAATTATTCGGAAGTAGTAACTTAGAAAAATATTTTACAGTTTATAATTTTATAACTGTTAAAATTTTGCATTCCTTATTAATTTTTTTTTAAAAAACAATTTTTGTTAAAACTCCTTTAGGAATAGATAGAGGAACAAACAAAAGATTATGATTAATCTTATAACCAAAGTATTTATTTCTTTACATAATTTTTATTCTGTAACATTTTTAATAGCTGTTTGGTAAAAAATATCTAATTAAATATCATTGAATCTTAAAAAATATTACACATCAAACACTAAAAAAGGCACACATATACCAGTCTTTAAATTATTTAATTTAGAATGCAAATGCATACCCTCCAACTGCTACGGAATTTCCGTAGTTTCAGAAATCTTCTTTTCAGACGGTAGCAAAATTAATGTCTTAATATTTAAAAAAAATTAATTTTAGCGTAACTTGTCCACTATTACTTATAAAAGTGCAGGCCATATGGCTAGATTCTTAAGTTCTGATAAAAGTTTTATGACAGATCCATTTGCTTTAAAAATTTCTACTTTGGTTCGCTACCACTAGAAAGAATTATTTTCAAAGTCCTCATAAGTTGGAGGGTATTATATTCATTAATTGCATTAATATTCATCAAATGCATTATATTCTCATTATTTTCTCAAAGCGTTGCTGCCTGCAGGGCAGGCATCAAGGCAGCCTGCCCTGCTGCCCTTTGAACCCTATAAATGTGCCCTCTTTGTACAAATAAACTACCATTCCTTAAAAACACTGCCCTCTTATTTATATTCAATTTTGAAAAAAATAATCTGTGTTTACGGATTTAATTCTTATTACTACTATTACAAATATTTACTTTGTTAGGATTATTCTCAACTCATTAGATTTTTTTTAAAGCATATTTTTTTTGAAGGGAAATTATATTTAAAAATCTTAAAGTCAACATTAGTCTAAATTAAGCTTTCTATTTCTGGAACATTGGCATTTCAAGGGTTCTACTTTTAGATTTCAAGTGATTCATTGAGTCATATGTTGTGCATTACATTCAGTTTGCACAATGATACTTATTTAAGTTAATAATGATGTATGAATGGAAAAAAGGGAATGTAAATGTTTAGGATCAACTTCTTTTGACACGAGTCTGCAAGTAGCTGATAATAGTGACAGTATTCTTAGAAAGTAATGTAAGATATGTATTCTTTTGAGTGTTTTTCTTTTGTTGAAATTAAAACTACTAGACAGAAATAGTTTTTCCTTTCTGATTCTTGCGATTTATTTTACTTTCGTGATACTGTTAAGTGGGGCTACTTTGTGCAGCGGTGGCTACTTAGTGCAAATTCAAATTTGGCACTTTTCAAGTGCTGCTATTCAGTATTACGCTTTTTTCACAATAAAAATGTGTGGAATTTGAAGATAGAGGTCTCCTCTATTACTATAAAAAAAATTTCGAATTTTAAAACAATCTCAGAGTGTGTTTTGTCTATCAAATGTCAAAAACTTTCCGAGAACGTCGAAAGTGTGCGTGGAAACTGTAGCTGTGAAATGCAAAGACGTTGATAAAACAATTGTCGTAAATGCAAAATATTTTATTTATATATATTAATAAACAATTATATCATGCTAGCGTTAAAAAATTTTGAAAATGTATAACAAATAAACGGAAAATGAAAAAAAAAATGCACTTTGGGGCTACTTTGTGCAAAAAGTTTCATTAGTTTTTTTTTCGACAGAAAAATGGTCAGACGTTATAAAAAAAATACCTGGAACAAGAAACTACCGCGATTACACTTTAGAAAAGTTGCAACAATCTTTGCAAGCAGTTGCTGGTGGTATGCCGATTGCAGAAGCTTCTCGCAAGTACAAAATCCACAGAAATACTATTGATAATAAAATTTACAAGAAACACGTGAAACATGCTGGTAAACTATTATTTTTCTTCTACAAAGATTTTTCTAATGAATTAATCTAATGATTTAATGCATAAAAATATATTTTCTAGGACATCAGGTGATTTTGACAGAAACTGAAGAGCAAGTTCTGTCATGTTCATTCAAGCATGTTATGTTCAAATTTATCATTATAAATGTTAATGAATATGTAATAATTATTATTTTTGAAATTTCATCCATTTTAATGTTCAAAAATGTATATGGTTTCCTTTTGTTTAAACTCAAATGTTTTGAAATAAACATTCTTTTTAAGAAAAAATTCTTTATAAAAAATGGGTTTTTTAACGCTGAAAATTATTTTCAAACTAATATCTTTACATATGTTGATGTTTTTGTTATTAAAAATGTCAACAATTAACTTTTTTAACAATTTTATATCAATATTTTACTAAAAACATGATTATTAAACTGAATTCATATCGCTGCACAAAGTAGCCCCACTTGGGGGCTACTTTGTGCAAGGTATGTTTTGACTTATTATTTGTACATATCACATAAAAATAATGCCAATATTGATCAAATTCACTCATCTGAGTCCAGTTATGAATATAATATCGATAAATTTTACCAAAGCTTGAATTAACATAGTTTTTTTACAGGTCAAAGTTCAAAAACTGCAAAATCCTGCACAAAGTAGCCCCACATGACGGTACATTTGCTGTCACCAACTGAGAGAGAGAAAAAAGCATTTCTTAATTTATTTGTCTCAAGAAATTTTTCTTGCTCTTAGTAGCACCATGTCTAAGAGATGAATAATGACACAAAAATGGCCTTATTCGAAACATTTTCTGATTTAGATTTGGAAGACTTAGATATATGTCAGTTATAGCCTGATGAACCCAGAAGTTTTAATTGACATGGAAAACATGCAAAATAACTCATCGCCTGTTATTTCATTCTACGTTTGTAGAATAGTTTTTAAAAGTAATATTGGAGGAGATAAAATGGGAAATCAAATCCTAGATTCAAGTGCAAATAAAATAAAATAAAAGTAAACTACCTATGAAAAAAATCGAAAAAGTGAAATTTGATGAGCCAACAAAATTGAAAAACCACAAGAGGAGTATAATTCCATTGAATTATACTTATCGTGATATTCTACATATTTTCCAGAATGCTTTTTAAAATACGCCAAGAGGAGTATAATTCCATTGAATTATGCTCCTCTTGAGGTATTTTTAAAAGCATTCTCGAAAATATGTAGAATATCTCACCAATATATAATTATTTAATGCTTAAAAAAATTCATATTTTTCTCAAAATGTTATTTCATTATTCCTTCGACTTCTAAGAAGAGGGATACCATCTTGTCCCGACTGAAGATACGTACTGGAATGCAGTTGAATCTTGGATGTCACTGTTAAAAAAGCTCCTGCTAAACGACAATGTTTCAAAAAATGGGACATTCTTAAAAACACACATTTATTTTTTCACCTAAATTTTTATTTCACTGCTCTTAGTAGTAGTTAGATGCTCTTTAGTAGTGAATTTATCAAATTTAAAGTTATTTGGTTTACTCTTTTTTACTTCAGTAGGTATTTAAATGGTTAACTTGAAATATTATTACAGTTCAATCACAGATATCTAGAGTTTTCGAAGTAAATGTTTTATAGCACATTACTTATTAATCAAAACAGCAAATTTAGAACTGTAAAAATTGCATATAGATACAACAAAGAAACTGCAGCATACATATTATTATGATACAAACAATAAATTCACAGATAGATGGATCTTTACACTAATTATTTATCCAATGAATTACCTAATTTCACCAGTAAATGCTCCACTTGGAACTTTATAACAGTTTTGAGAAGCAACTTTAACATTGTTAGGCATTTTAGAAACAGCATAAGCCATATAAATACTAGGACATCCCACGACAACCTCTAAATAATAAATATATTCATGTAAATACCAATACAAGCTCCAAACAGACACAAATTTAAACATAACAATACATAAATATAAGATTTACATAATTTTCAATATTAAGTCTTTTTCCACTAAATTAAGATTATTTTCCCAACTTGAAAAGAAAAAACAAGGTTTAAAAAAAAAAAAATCTATTTGAAGAATCTAAATTAAGGTTTTTCATAATTACATTTGATATTACACACCAATAAAAGAAAATGCAAAATTTATGCCCATAAATTAATTCTATTATTTTAAAAAAACTTTTCTGAAGGCATGTATAACAAGAAAATGCAAATTAAGAGCAAATTATAGTCAAGAAAATGCAAATTATAGTCACACAAAAATAGTTCTGGATACCAATTCACAACACAAATCAAACTGTCATCTACTACAGGATAGAATATAGGAATCACAATTCAATGAAATACGTATGATCATTATTAGTTTAATTTATAAAAATATATTTCAAAATGCTAATTTTCGAAACCGGTGAATACTGTTGCATGCAGTTACAAATGATATTTTTAAGTATAACTAAATTAATAAAAACAATTAAGCAATAAGACATTTTAGACACCAATTACGTACTAATAATATGTAAGCAAATGTTTGAGAAACATTTAAACCTTGTTAATATTCTGAAAAATATTGTTACTAATTATCAATGCCATATGTATATGACATTGATAAGAAAATTTAACACAATTATTATGAATAGCCTTCTCATAACAAATTATAATAAAAAAAATACATATTCGTAAGTTATAAAGAAATTAAAAAGCATTTATCAATGATGTAAGACTCCTAGCTAGGGGAATTTACAGAAACACCCTTGAAAAATCCAGTGAGATGGGTATTTGCTGAAAAGAAACAAGGTTCAACTCTTTTGCTGTAATTATTAAAACTCAATTGCTTATAACATAAAAATCGAGTAAAAAAACATGAAAAATATAGGCGATTAAACAGATATGGTTGCTATATTCCCTCCCCAATATTCAATATCGCTAAAATTCTGATGTGATTAATATATGTTAATTTTTACTTACCGGTGTTTGGGTCAAGACCTGATGACATAAATTTGGCGATTCCATCAATACTACTCTTGCTTCCATTCATCTTCCAGTTTCCACCAACGAAAAATTTTCGGTCAGACATGACCTGAAAACATGAAAAAAAATAATTTATAAAACTTACGGAGTAATATTGAAAATCACCTAATTACCAAAACATTAAAATGAAAGAAACAAATTGAATTCTCCTTCTAACGTAATTTAGAAAGTTGAAAACGGAAAAGATTTCTCACTTTTTATTAAATAGCACAGTAAAGGAAAGAAACTTAATTTTCAATACAGTTGACTGTCAAACTTATCGGCCTCGGTCACCCTCAGGAGATTCCAAACACTGACAATTCCGAAACGTGCGAAGGTCAACACAATGACATGTCACCCTCACTTGATGCCACCGGAAAAAGAGAAATTTATATTTTAGCGTGATTGGCTGAATTTCAACACACCTCTGATCCAATAGCCAATAAATATGAATTTGGTAAACCGGCAAATGCGTTTTTTGTTTCTGTTTTTAAATCACAAAAATTTTCTAAAATACTACTAAAATTAAATTAGTAAACAATTTTAAAATTATTCGATAACAATAACGTTAAATAAGGGCTTGTGAAGACTGTGAATTTTCAGCATTGATGGGTTATAAGTTACTAAAGAACCGAAACTATAAAAAGATTTTCGGTTCAAGCGGACGATAATATTCTCGAAACTTAAAAATTGTCTTAATATCTACACACATTTTAAAATAATATAGATAAATGCTAGAAGATTCAGCCCAAAGTTCTTGACTTTCAAACGCTCAAAACGCTTGTAACTTCTTACATATTTTCAGATTGTTTACCTTATTCCTCTCATCTCCCTGACCTACAGTGGCAATAATATAAATTATCCATAGGTAAATAAATATATTAAAAAATTGAAGTGAACATCCTAAAAATTTAACTGCTGTAAGTTTGCTTATGGGATTTGAATTTTATCTTTTAACTTTTTTTTTAATAGTATCACAAAAACAGCCTGTTACAATGCATTTCAGTTCAGTTACATTACATAACATTTCAGTTACAATATATTTTAAGAATTTGCTTTAAAAAAAATTTATAAAAATGTAAAAGCATTGCTCAGCAGATTTTGTAACTAAATTTAGCTAAAAAAAAAATTGCGAGAAAACTTCTAGGTAGGGAAAAAAGAAACGGTTAACTCGTTCTCTTCAAACGAAGAAATTGGCGTTTTGCCAAGGAAGAAAAGGTCATGTAGATAGAAATCCAAAGTCAAGAGCCAAAGATGAAAATTTTAAAATCTCTTTATATTATTTTACTTAATATTGATTCCACCAATTTAAGAATAAAGTAAAAATTAAATCAATGAGTGTTCTATGACCTTTTTTTTCCTGCCAAGAAAAGAAAGGGGGGATACAAATTTTCAGCATTATGGAAATGAATTTCATTAATAAACACCGAAAACATAAAAAAAAGAAGAAAAAATATCATAACAATTATGCAAATAAATAACATTTATATGCATAACCAGTTAAAAAAGAGAGGATAAAAAAAGAATAAGAAATATTCTAAAAAAACAAGGACGTACCAACCAGACAAGACGTAAAAATCTTTTTTAATTCTACTGTTGTTAGTTTTTTCCTTACATCAAGAAAGCCTAAAAGAAAAATAATAATACCTTTGAAATAACAATAACGTACTAGTTATGCTTAAGCTATCATCATTACTAATTACATAAATTAACAAGGTGTATTTTTCCAACTTTTAATCGAAAAATCAATTGTAAAATTATGGCTTTTAAATCAATAAATTATGCTTATAATATAATTGACTGAAAATACATATTAAACAAAAAATATTGACAAGTATCATAAATTTTTATTTATTTACGGCTTGCTTTTAAATATTTCATAAGGATATGATTTGAAAGGCAAATTACTGATTAATTTTTTTCAGAGAAACATGCTTTTTAAAGAAAATGATTAAAAGCAGAATAAAATGGACTGGTGAGAAATTCATTTTTAAAATTTTATGTTGCCTTCGCATCTGTCTATTTCAGAACATTTCAATATCAATCATCTGTGCTGAAATCGGTAATTTTCGCAATCCCTCGTAACAAATCAAGTTTGACTTATTTTATAAATAGAATCAAGTCTCAGTTTGTTTCATTGAATAGTTCGAATATGGAGTCATTAATTAGCCTTCGTATCAGAATGAGACTTACTTGCTCTTCGAACTATTATTAATGAACTGGGATTGACATTGAAATAAATATTTGACGTTTTCTTTACGAAATTTATATCTATATTCCAATCACAATATAGAACCTATTTCATTATGTTTAGTGTCATTAATTCTTTATAAACTTCTGCTTATCAAACATGGAATTCTGTGACAGAGGCATAGAGAACAACGCCCATATTTCGACGTAAATAACCCTCATAAGATTTACCTTGAACTCCGCAAGACGCATTGTTCCATAATGGCACGAAGGTTAACCTTTCAGGTTTCGTTTTTGAGGGATATATCTGCATTTTTCAATCTCCGAATTTACATTAATACATTAATAACGACAAGTAGTAATCACAGTACTTATATGCATTAATTCTTCATATGTTTTGTTTTTAGTTCATGTTAAAAAGGTACGAAGTGCTTATTTTAATACATTAATTAAACTATATTAATCTACTGTATTCGGTTAAAGAAACCTTACATTTGATGGAAATAATGAAATGAATCGGAATGAAATTTCTGTTAAGGTGGGAAATATTTTCCTAGCATGTTAAGATTATAATTCTCCCTTTTTCTCGTGTTAATTTGAAGTTTATAAATTGAACTTCATGTGTGTTCAAACCTTTTGCTAGAATAATGTTATAAACGTAATTGCAACCAAGATAACTTAAAAGAAGTAAAAATAAAAAAATAATTAAAAAAAAAACAGAAAAATAAAAGAAAAGAAAAAGAAGCCTTTCTTCATGTTAAATATAGATGATATTACAAGCAAATTGTTGCTAACTGTTTACAAATAACTTGTTCATGGAAAAAATCCCATATGATTTTTATAGTGGGGGTTTAAAAAAAATTCCATTCTCCTCATTTTAAGGTTTTTCTTACTAGCGTAATTTTTATATTCATGATTTTTTTTTTCGTTATTTAAGATTAAATAAATAAGTATCTCGTATTTATAAAGCAATGCCTTAAAAGTTTGAATAAAAATTTATTGAAAAATATCTGTACAAAAATTCATTGTATGTTATATTAATGTTCATTGTATGTAAATAGATATTGATGTTTGAATAATAATTAATATATAACTTCTTAGATACAAAATGAAGCATAGTCCATACTAATTTCTCCATTATTTTTATATTTTGAACAAAATCAGGGCTGGTAAAGGAATTTTCCCGACCGATGGGGTGAAACGTCTTGAAAGAGGAGCATAAATGAATTTTACAGATACAGTTCAAACATTTCCCCAAAGAGATAACACTTGACGTTTCCGCAAGCACCATCCACAGCCAAAATTTGAAAACAATTTAAATTAAAAACAACTTTTCTTAAAAAATGCGATAAATGCAGTATCTACCATTTGTAGCAGGGGTAAAAAGCAACAAGCTACCGTCTCACTCACCACAACTCATGAGAATCTAAATTTACCACAATCAAGTATTTTTCTTCAGCACTGTTTTTTTTTTCAAGGGCAGCAAAAACTTTTTTACCACACCTAAATTAAGTACCTTGCATTTTTTGTCCATATTAAAATAACACTTAATAAATTTTGAAATACCAATCCTCTCACATGTCGTGCACATCGATTATTGAGCTTGCCTATAACATAATAAACAAAGATGAATTAAATAATAAAGAACGAACAAATAAACTCTTTTCATTGAATGCAATTGTAAACTAGGAAACATCTTTGATATTAACTTTCAAATAGTAAAAAAAAATATCATCTGCAGTTTAATTAATAACAATGACTAATGATAATGGCTCATTTATTTTTCACACATCTCCTCGATTCTAAACGTACTAACTAATAGAACCTTTTAAATGAGTCTTAGGATGAGTCGTAAACGCTACATGTAGGATGCAACTCGTGGACGCTGTTCAAATTTCACTGCCCTAGTAGAAATGGTTTCGGAGTTCTAAGAGATTCGACACAGTGGATCAACAAAAATACTGAGCGACCATGGAAGAAAAAAAAGCTGGAAAAAATTCGAAGAAAGTTGTGCAGTTTAAAATGTAAATTTGGGTAAAGCACCACTCTCAGACATAGAGGACATCGGATACCTGCAGGTGTAAGTAAATCGTGGCATTTGAAGATTCAGAGTCCTATAAAGTTCGACACACACATGTGACGTCGCTTAGAGATATCCATTTATATCTGATTTAAATCACATGTTAGGCATAATCACTTTACTTCTTCTCGAGTTGCAAATAATCAATGAACGATTTTGTTCCGCCTCGTCAAGCATGAAATTAGTTTGTAGATTTATTAAAAAAATATTTTGTAAAAGTGTATCTATGCCTGAAATATCTTAATAAACGTGAATAAATGAATAAAAATATTCACATTCATAGAAATACCTGTCTGCTGTGGAATCGCCCATAGGTCAGTAAAAAGAATGAAGTACTCACTTAAAAGTTTGAAAATTTATTCTAAACAAATAGAATTACGTGAAACAAAGTATAAAATAATAATTACACTAATAAATTTCTTGAAAGTTTAACAAAAAACACAGGAGTGGTATTTCAAAATACAAAACTTTCATTTATTTATTTTTTTGAAATAAAATTACATTGTCCTTTAATTGAAATAAATTATTCAGTTCAAATAACATTTAGTTTTAGTATTTTTTTCCTGCTAATTATTTTTCGAAAAAAAATATACATAATTGCTAAAATATATAATAATGGAAGCAAGCTAGGTAATTTACATTAATCATAAAAGTTTGATAAGCAGGTGTTGCATTTATCAGCAGCTACTAGATAAACATCTAAGTGGAACATGTAGCAAATAAATCTGCATAGATCTTTGTGTCGGTGGGAAAAAGCTGTTCTCTTCTTGTATTCTAATTGTGTTCTGATTCATTTATGCAAATCAATGTAACAATGTATTGTTTATAATTATCACGCTCGTTAAAATTTAAGTTTATTTATTCGATGTTATTGGTATCGACATTTCTTTCTCCAATTTAATTTTTTTTATTTCTTTATTCAATCGAATTTTTTTTATTACATCTGAGTGCTAGAAGCATAGTGTCACAGAAAAGTTGACCATAAATATTTTGCTGTTATAGTGTATAATGCAATTACTGCAGAGGTATATAGCAATCCAAAATGATCGTCTAGTTCGGTTTAGATACTCAAAAGTCTACTTTGGGATGAAATTGTTTAAAGAAATAGTTAAAATAGTAGAAAATGTAATAAAAAATTGCATTTTGAATTTTAAAAAAGGTGGATGAATAAACTGTTAAGTCGATGGGTTATCTTTAAAATTCATTGTAAAAAAATTCCAGATCAAATTACGATTAAAATGACTGACAATGAGGGTGCAGAATCTTAAAATATTCATTTCCGTGAAATCCGTTTTTACCGGAACATGTTACGGAATGAAAAATCTGATTTACCGTAATTTTTATAGTAATAATTACAGCAAAATCACTGAATTATTCTGATTAAATAAATATTACTGTAACAACTAGGGTGTAATATTTTACTGTAAAAATGGATTTTACGGATGACGCACTCAAAGTGACGGTACTTTATACCGTGATTTAATCCGGAATTTTTTACAGTGTAGATAAACATGTATAGAAATAAGAGTTGTCTGTTTACTAATAGTATTAAAATTATAACTAATAATAGGATTGATAAACTAAATCTATATTTGCTGTTTGTTATTACTTTTATGTTTTTAACATACAAAAAATAAAAATAATTATTTAAAGTTTATTGCTGGATTTGAGAAGCTATAGTGATGGTGACCCAAATAAGAATACCTCACTGCTCATATTTGGATGGCGACTCATAGGATGCGAACCACTGACCTAATTATTTCATAAAATGACAAATCGTATGAGTCGGATACAGGGTGGGTATTCCGTAATGGCTACTTTTATTAGATATTCTAAGAATCTTTGTCAAAAAATGAAATAAAGGAGAACATGCATTAGAGAGTGCAAATAAATATTTAAGCAATGAAAAACCAAAAGCGTTTTCTAAATCTAAGGAATCATTTCTGAAAAAGACGGAATTGGAAATATCTAAACCTCTTTGATTGCTGGAAGAAACGAAGATGCTCTTTAGGGCTAATATTATATTACTTCGGGTTACATGAAACAATCGAGCTTGATACTAGATATCAAATAATAAATAAGGCGAGCCGGGTTCGAATCCCAGGGATGGCAGGTCGATACCAATTCCACACCCGGCTCGCATCGATCACAGTGCTGAATTAGAGGTTGACGGATCATGGATTAGAGTTCCCTTGACGTCAGGTTAACAATGGAAGGTTTTCGCGTTTTTCCTCTCTATGTAAAGCAAACGCGGTTTAGTTCCATAAAAAAAGTCCTTCACGAAGACAAATTTATTCCAATACATGATGCAGTAGTTCCCTTGTCTTCTGGATTGGGTAAGAAATTGCAAGACTACAGAGTTGAACATTGGTATTTGTTCAACAACGGATGTTCAACAACGGATCGATTGTTCAACAACTGTCATAAAATAAATTAATGAATCTGTGCATCAACGGATCAGCAAATGAGTTGAATTGATATTTTAACGAATCATAGAATAAGACACTCAGCTCAATCAAAGAATGAAAAATAAAAGCATCGAATCAGTATTTCAATAAATCACTGAATTATTAAATCAGCGAAAAAATAAGTAAATGAATAAAAAATATGAATAAGCGTATTGATGAATGAGCGAATCAAGGAATCTGTAATAGGCTGCTGATTTTCTAACATATTAATTCAGGTTTTCCTTATTTTGCTGCTATGCCTCACCATTTTTTTAAAAATTCTCTTAGTTATAGAATGTTTAACCTGCTGATTATTTTATTTTCTCATGTATTGATACTGACTCGTTCATTTGCTTACTCAATGTTGATTTATTTTATTGATTACGCTTTCACTGGTTTATTGATTCATTTTCACTGACTGGTTTATTGATTTTACTGGTTTACTCAATCATTGAAAAGCTTACTTTTCATTAATTTATTTGCTATTTAATTGCTTCAATTATTTATTGATACGACTTTAGAACTTTAGAATTGTGGCAATGTTCGTTCATTACTTTAAGAAACAACATTAAAATAACGTTATTTTCGTTATTTATTTGATACTTATCCGCTTCACCGGCAAAAGTAAATTCAGCATTTTTATTTATTTGTTTATTTATATACTTTTATTTTTTTAACTTATTTAAATAAAAAATGAAATATTTAATTCACTTTGGATTATATTGGCGACATTATCCAAATAGTATTTTCAATAGATACCATAGAATTTATTTTATTTATTTATTTATTTATTTTTAAATGAGAAATCACTCTTTTAATTTGTACCTCACTCAGCTTTTGAGTGACAGTTTTATATAACATGAACTGTTAAAAATACATGGTATTCATTGTTAAAGAAAATAATTGCTAAAAATATATAATAATATAAACCCTTCAAAAAATTTTATAAATTATCACTAAATACTTTCAAATTAAGAATCGCCATTAAAGGAAGTAAAGTATTGTTTAGAGCAAGAAAACTACAGCAAAAATTCTTTCAAAAAAACTATTGTCAATTGTTAGAATCAGATTAGTAATATATCTCTGCTAACAACGTTACAATTTGTTAAACAATATAATTTAACACAATTAAAAATTTATTTTAAAATAATGTATATTGCAATGCAAAGTTGCAATTGCAATGCAAAGTTCTGCGAATATTTAAATATAATTATATAACTTGTCCTACTCTTTTAATATCGAACAATTTCTTTCTACTTATTAATATAAGATTTAAAAAATATCCTAGGTTGTTTATGATTGTAGAAAATATAAAATTGGTTTAAATTAGATTACATATAAGAAATTGCATTAGATATCTACTCAACTACATCTTCTGAAAATAAAATAAAAATTAAAAATAAAATTTCCCTGTGAATTTTCTTGCTCATGCAGGATACTTAAAAATAATGTAAGGAAAATGAAGAAACAAAATAAGAATACAAAAAAATAATCGAAAATTACATCAAAACACGAGAGCGTAAACACTTTCCGGAGCTAAGATGTGCAATTCCTGGCAAAATATGTGAAATCTGTCTCTAATTTTCTAGCAAATTTTTTGAGCATCTCTTGTTGCGTTGATCATAACATGTGCGGAATAAAGTATAAATTAACTGATTAGTAAGGATTTCACTTTATTGCTATCGTATATTACGCATAATTTGCAACCCACTCTAGTCTCCGTGTAACATTTGATGTTGATTTTTGACCAGATTTTGATTTTTGATTCTTTATGTATGCCTTTTTTTACCAATCAATTCTGCCCATTTTATTTTGAAGCATACTGTGTAATCTCACAATCACACTTCACAAGGACAGTTTTAAATCGCTGAGCAATTCGTTCAGAGTTGAGTTGAATGCAAGCAATTGAAACAGATGAACAAACTAAATATAATAAGTATATTTATCGCATATTAGACGACATAAAAAAATTAAAATAAGATTTTTAAAAAAAGTAACTCAACCAAAGAATGCATGAATTGCTTCGAATGCAGGAAGGGAGCATTCTGAGATAGAAGAGGCGAAAATATATTCTTCAACCCTGAACTCGACCCCTTCTTCCTGTATCAGACATTCTGACCTCAAAACCCATGTTCGAAACCAGTCTGCCACAGAAATGGTGTTGGACATACTGCTTCCCCTTTGCTATTCTTATTCTTCTTTGGGATTGAGACTGAAGCCGAGTCAGTTCGGGCGTGGTACGAAGGAAAAGGCGTTAGATGAAAGTGAAAGTGTCTTGTCTTGAATCAAAAGTAAAAACAAGTGAAAGTGATTCTGGTTGAAAAAGGTGCGTGGTTGTCAAGAACAGGACAACTCCTCCCCTAAATCGGCCCAGATAGTGTTCTTAACACCGGATAGTTAAGGAGGTTAGATAGGCTTGAAGTTAACCTTGATCTCACTTGTTTTAGGTGGAAATAATTTAGAAGTTAATTGCAGCTCTTGGTTCTAAATATAATGCCTTTACTGAATATTGATAAGTATTTTCCGGTTTTTGATAAATTTTTGTACTTCAATGATAAAAGTAGGGTTGTGCAACGTGTTCAAAGAGTCAAATAAACTGGCTTTAATTATCATGCATTACTGTTGCAAACACCAAAATGCAACCTTATAGTTTATGTATAGTTGTATATAGTATACCTATGTTGAATCTCAACATCTCTTAAAAACCGGTCTTCAAACACTTTTGATAATGTGAACGAATTAATTAATAATTCAGAACTGAGAAATTTCGTGACTTGAAAAAACCATACAGCCATGGAAATTTTATTAAAGACAATTAGAAATCTTTTTAACATAAAACACGCATTAAGTAAAATAATAATAATAATTTGAAAAAAATCCATGACCAAGACTTTATAATGTTAAAATATGCATCAGACTATCAGAACAGGCTTGCATTAAGAGTAACAGAGCAAAGCGGAGATTTTTGAAAATCATTTAGTAATTTCTAAGTAAAGATATACCAAATTTGATTATTTTAACTTAGGCAGGGATAAAATTCGATTCCTCGTAAGGCAGAACAACACGGGAGAAGCCTGCAAAACAGAGGGATTTTTCTGAATTTTGCAACGATTATGATGAATTTAATTTTATACATTTTTTTTAATCTTATTGAACTTGTTTCAATCTTCTTTTTATCATGTTAGTACGAAAATATAAAATATTAGCGAAAATATAAAATATACGAAAATATAAAATATTATATATAAAACTTCTATAATATAATGTTTATAACGTTTTATTTTTTAAATTATCTATAACTTGCTGTAATCAGAAGTAGAAAAAAAATCATCAAGATTTGATTCCATTTTCATCTTTTTAAACTACATGAAGGTAGTTTTCATTGCATGTCAGATTTGTAATAATTTTTAACACAAAATGATAGTGTTTCAGAGAGGAAAAATATCAAAATATGACATAAAATAAGTTACGTTTCCGTGGATTATTCCAAACCAATTAACCCAACTTAAAAACTCTTTACGTGCAACAAAAACTATATTTATTGTGAATGTTTGAAGTGAATTGGTTGAAAATTATACTATTTAGAGATACATCTAGCAAGAGAAACTTAGTTTTGAGAAAATTAGGCTTAAAGTTTTATGATAAATAATCCATATAACTGAATAAAATTTTGCAACTAACTTTAAAATGCATTAATACCTGGTTCATACCATCTCCATCATTTTCAGCAGTCAGTCAAGTGCTACTTTAACTCTTTTTCTTGTCAATCTACTCTCATGTGACGCCACATATGTTTTTTTAGTAGCATCAGAAATTCTGCTGTCATCTTTGTTTCGGGCATATTTATTTCTGCTGACTGCTGGGTCCATATTTATTTCTAATTGTTATAAAGTTGACTAACAACAGCCCTTTGCAACCTTTCAAATATTACAAATTTCAACTATCTACTACTCAACTATTTTCTAACCAATTTTAAATATTTTCTTTAAAAGTATTATTAATTCTTTTTGTTGCATAATTAAAACAAATTATTTCAGTAAAATAAATAAAGCGATTGTATTTTTCTAAAATGTTTTGATAGGAATGAGCAAATCTATAAATCAACTGAACACACAATTTCACTTGTTCATTCATGTCATCGAGCTCTGTTCATTATGCTGTAACTTTTACTTTTTATGAAAATCAATTTAATATTTTGGTGCAATTATCTTAAAGGGATATACTATCGAAAAAGTGAATAATTTTTTTCTTTTTTGAACAATTTTACTGTGTTGCTCCTCCGTAAATAAGCATCGACTAAGGTACTCTGTCCGCCACAAAGTCTGCGGCAGTCTGGTGCTATGGAAACAAGAAGAGAGCATTTTAGGGAGGGTGGCTTCGATGAAGAGGTCTCCTTTTCTTTCGCCTTCGATGATAGCTTGTATGGGGAGTATACCAGATTGGCTGACTGAGCCACCAGTAAGAGACTTATTTAATCTGTTTCAAGAACTTTTTTAAGATTCGCATGAATATTTCTTTCTTACTTAAAATAATTCTCTCGATTCAATCAGTTGTTATTTTTCAAGTACAAAGGAAAAAAAGTGAACAAATTCTGACATTAAGGGTAGTACAGGTTTTTTTAATATTACTTTTTAATTTTACGATATTTATTATGAATGTTCATTGATTGTTAGATGGTTTAATTTCTAAACTTGCACATTTTTTAAAGCAGTTAATTTCTTTTATTACTTGAATTTTCTGGAAAAAGTGAAGAGCTTAAACTTAATAACTCGGATTTTAAAAGGAGATAAAACTTTTGCTGAAAATAAAAATAGTTCACGTTATCTGTGCCGGAGAAATATTAAATATCTTTGTTTTGATTATTAATTTTTAAATATTTTATTTATTTATTTATTTATTTTTGAAACTGAAAGCAAGTGACCGCAACTAGGATGAAATCTAAAACTATCAACGATGATTTTTATCAGCACCCATCAAACCATCTGAAATTATCTGAAGTTTTTTTTGCTTAAATTACGTTTTCTTATTCATATTTTATTGTAACCTGTACAGTTTTTTTTTCACTATTTATTAAAAACAGTTTTTATTAGCAAATTTATTTTTTTCTTAATAACCAATTTACTATGTATGATAAATTTATAGATGAGTTATTTATTAATAAAACATTGAGCTGCTTTAAACAATTTTATACAATTTCCATACATACATCTAAATTTTTTAAATTTTTTTTCTAAAACAGAAGCTTTTGAAAAAGAGAAAAGATTAAAAAAAAAGGAATCACACGCTCTAAACGATGTTTCAGGCGCGAATGCTCATTTCTCTTAACTCTAGGGCTAATACAATAGATCGAAGAAAGAAGTCTCCTTTTCTCCCACCGAAACCAGTCTTAAAGAGGGACCCCGCACCCCTACTTGAAATAATCATACCTCGTTACCATAGTCCCCGCCACCCCTCCAGACGAATGGCGGACAGAGTACCTATCGTAGACAAACAGTAAGTAAAACGTGAGGAGGCTTTACAAATTAGTAAATATTAGTTCGGTCCGTTTTTTTGGTGGTCAAAAATTTGATTGAAATTTGAACAATATGAATAAACAGATTAATTAAAGTATTGTCCATCGCTGGCTACTGCTTTTTTCCAACTCTCAGACAATTTTCGAATTTCATCTCGAAAAAATATGTCGTCTTTTGAGGCGATCCAAGTTAGGGGTCAATTTTCGATTTCTGTCAAGGAAGCGAACCAGTGACCTGCCAAATCAACAGTCGGAACAACCAGTAATCAGAAGGAGCAGTGTTCAGTGAATACAGCGGGTACGGTAAAAAATACCACTAGAGCATTTCCAAATAATTTTTTGCGACATGAGGCAGACCGTTATCATGCAGAGGAATAACTTATTCATGTCTTTGCTCGTATCCCAACCGTTTTTCTCGTAATGCATGGCTCAAACGAATCAATTATAACCTATACCGATCGCCCGTAATATATATATATATATATATATATATATATATATATATATATATATATATATATATATATATATATATATATATATATATATATATATATATATATATATATATATATATATATATATATATATATATATATATATATATATGAGTGGGGTTATATTTGTTTATTAAAACACTTATTTAGTTGATGTGCACCACTTTAAAAATGTTATCAAGCAGAATCATCTATAATATCCGCTTTACATATCAGCGTGTCACTTATTAGCTTCGTACGTGTGATATCATCATTATTATTATTATTAAAAAGAGGCAGTTACAGTTTGTGATGGAATTGAATGCCACCATCAGTGAAAGCGGGTATTTTATCTATGATCAGAAATGGCTTTATTTCGATGGGACATATTTTCCCACCTTTTTCATTTATTCGCTTTTTTTCCTGTCCAGAGGAAATAAGGAGTGAGTTACTCCTTTTAAATATGTGTTTGGATATCGACTTTCTTAATACTATATATCCCGTATCCCGGTGTATTAGTTAACTTTTCAAAACCCTAAAAGTTTACGAAAATTGGGGGGGGGGGAGTCTTTATGAATATGTTTTGGATATAGTTTTTCTTAATATATAATATCTGACATACTTTGATTTTTTTTACGTCTAATTATAACAGGAAATCAAGGTGACTTAAATTAAGTGGGGCATACTGCAATTACATTGCTTATAATTTAAGAAAAAAATCTGCAAAAAAATTTAAAAAAAAAAATATTAATACTCTTCTTTTTTCAATAGTTTTACAAGTTCCAAATTCTACGTTCTAGCCATCGCTGGTACAATGAAAACACATTTCAAGATAATGTGTAAGCTATAATAAAACGATAATAATACACGTGAACATGAATAAAACGTGAAATTCACGTGCCATTCTGCTCGTTAAAAAAAATTGGTACATGAACTTTAAAAGTTAGGTAATTAGCAAAACAAAACCTAGAGAAGTTACATCATTGAACTAAAAATAGCGTAATGACGAAAGTAAATATTTATTTAAAGAATAAATCTTTTTTTTTTTACGTAATTTATCACATTTAAATGTTCGAAGCAACTGATCATCTATAAATAGCAGTAGAAAAGTGCCTCGTTCAATCTTCTCGATATTCTATCCACGGTATATGCAAATGATTTTAAGACCATTACCTTCGGAAGGAATGATGTAGGTTAATCGAATATAGTAAAACGTTGTGAAACTCTCTTTAACTTCACTACTAAAGTCATGTGCCAGATTATCGTTTCTTAATTAAGAGTAATTAAATATGTTTTCTTAAAAAGGTAACTGGCCAAAAGGCAGAAATAATAATTTGCGAAAAACAGTTGATAAGGAATAACGTTATAGTAATATGATACTTGAAACTTAAAATTAACATTTAAACTTTTTCAGTGAAAAGGGAACCAAAATCGTTATATTAATTTTTATCATCACTTTTACCTATTACCAACTAAACATGCCAAATTTTCTGGAAAATACTACTCTGAACTTAACAAAAATTCGTATTTATATTTTTTGAAAACAATTAATATTTCGGGAAATTTATTATTTTTTAGAATAGGATTTTCTAAAAGCTATAAGATAATTTGCTAAAATAATTTGAATGACTTTCTTAAATTTTTAAAAAGTTACAGTTATAAACAGAGGTTGTGTAACATGCAGCGCAAACAACTTTCGGTAAGCTTTTTTGTTTTGCACAAAACTCAAACAGCCAGGTTGGGAACACGAAAATAGCTCAAAATGAGCGTTTGAAAAAAGAAAAACAGATCAAAACGTGAGTTATTAAAACTGAACAATGCACAAAATATGCATTTTAAATGTTAAACAATAATCCTTACTTTACTCTTGATAAGCAATGACAGCGGTTTAAGAAACTGAATCAAATGTCAGGCCAATTTTTTTAAATACCTTTGTCCATTTTCCAAATTCCGCATTTTGAACTGCATCTATTTTCTAAAATACGCATTTCAAGATATTTCCCTTTTCTAAAACACGCATTTTAAGCCATGTCCGTTTTTTTTCGATACATATTTCAAGATATAACAGTTTTCTAAAACACGCGTTTTTAGCTAGATCCACTCATTAAAATACATATTTCAAGAGTTCCAATTTCTAAAGTAAGCAATTTTAGTTCTGTTAATTTTGTCAAACTTGCATAAGTTAAGTTCATTTTCAGATCTACGCATTTTGAGTTATATTCATTTTTACAAACACGCAATTCATTGCATGTCCAAAATAAAAAGTTTATCTTTTGTTAAAGTTATCAACAAATTCTAATTGTATTCTTCAAGCTAAGATTGTTTAATTGATAGTAGCTGATTCATTAATTCGATAAATTTTTTATTCTGCGAATCATTGTTTCCTGTACACAACATATATTCGGAATACAGGTAGTGATATGTGCAACATATTTTCAGAGTACAGTTAAAAACACACACAAAACCCAATATTTGTAACCATAAAAATTGGTTTAACATTCATATTAACCCCATTATTTTGAGTGAAATCTGGTTATTACTGTTATATTCTGTAAATTGAACTTTAAGAAACAGAATCTAAAACATATGCAAACATAATTAGCTGACACTTGTAAAATGACATGTATGTAGGCAGTTATTGACAGAACTGATTAACTGATTTGTGAATAAGATAAATTACTTTCTTGACACAATTTCTTATGTTGGAAAAATAAGCTTTTGAGAATAAAGTCATACTCTTGAATTTCACCTTATTTTCATAACAAGAAAAAAAAGCTAACATATTGACAAGAAGTATATTGACAAGATTGAGCTATAATCAGCACATTAAGCATTAGTATTCAATAAAAAAATGTAAGCTTAAAAATTTTTTGTTCTTATTCTAATCAAGACATCATATTCTGGCTTAAAAAAAATCTAATAACCAAAAGTTTGAATTATGGTTAACATACAAAATTGTCTAATTCAATTTTTGCAGAAACTGTAGTATCTGATATCTGCAGAATTCTAATATGCTCATCTGTAATACTTGTAAGAGGATTCAATAGGAATTTTTTCAATAACGCAGAAATAGTTTTCCTTTCAAAACTATTACCTTAATAAAAATCTCGTTTGTAAATATTTCAGTTGTTGGAATAGCCTTTTAGGAAATAAGACTCATAACTATAAACGGTACTATCAAAGCTGTAAAATGTTAAAAAATACTCCTAAATCCGAAAAATGTTTTCAAATTAATTCATTATGGATGTATTGACCGACAATGAAGCTCAACTGGGGAAAACTTTATAGCTTTCAGTACATTATTATTGAAAAGCATTCAAAAATAATTTAAACGAATAATACAACTTTTTGTAAAAAAATAATAAAACAATTTAAACGAATAATACAACTTTTTGGAAAAAAAATTACAAAATAAGAATAATTTAAAGGAATAATATATTTTTTTGAAAAAAAATTTTTGGGAAAAAAATTATAAAAATTAATTTTAACGAATGATACAACTTTTCGAAAAAAAAGGTTAAAATAATTTAAAGGAATAATATTACTTTTTGAAAAAAAAATTATAAAAGTAATTTAAAGGAATAATACAACTCTTTGAAAAAAAAATTATAAAAATAATTTAAACGAATGATACAACTTTTTGGAGAAAAAAAAATTATAAAAATAA
This sequence comes from Parasteatoda tepidariorum, assembly GCF_982258835.1. NCBI lineage: Eukaryota > Metazoa > Arthropoda > Arachnida > Araneae > Theridiidae > Parasteatoda > Parasteatoda tepidariorum. Next base: position 77,753,264 of record NC_141757.1, read on the forward strand.
TTTAACTACAAAATTTGTGCAATTGAAATAAGAATAAAAAACTTTATAATTTAAAAGACAATAAGAAGCTTATAATTATGATAATTATCAATTATGTAACATAAATTTAAAGTTGATGTTCAGTTAACTAGATGCCAAATCTTAAAAGGTTAAAATATTTTGTATTTAATTATTTGTGATGAATAGAATTATAGAACATAATAGTTAGCCAATTTATTCAGCAAATATCATTTTTAAGAGTACATTTTTACTATTTTTACAAAATACTTCAAGTTGATACTCTTAATGACGTAAATTAATTTCTAAATAAATTAATTTAAACCTGTGCGTCAATTACACTCATATAACTGCCACTAATTAACCTCAACCAAATAAGCTCTGTAATAATAATTTTCAAGCTATTTAATGTCAAAAAAGCTTATAAATAAATACATTTTTCAAATGGCATTGATTTTAAGTTCTTCAGAGGTACCGAAGTTAATTGGTTATTTGTTTATTTTAGAACAGAAGCGTTGTAGTTTGCATAGCAATTTAATTCACAAGAATAATGCCTTTCCCTAAATATTTAAAATTTTGTCATTCAGTTATTAAATTACAATAAATATTTAAAACTTTGTCTCGAAATATTTAAAACTTTGTCTCGAAATATTTACAATTTTGTCATATTCAATTTTGTTATAAAGTTTCAGTTTGCATCGCAGGGATTGGGAAACATTAATGTATAATAATTTTTTTACATGAATGCTAACCAAGAATGATGACTTAAGGGTACATGGCCCTGAGGTATTCATGGTCCTCATTTCTTATGCAAATTTAAAATTATTATTTGTAATAGTCGATTTTGTATTAGATCCTATTGCCCTTCAAATGACCTTTGTTTTTCGTGTTGATTTATGAAGCAGGTTAATTTGAATTTAAATGAAATCCTTTATGATCTGCACCTTACAGTTTTCGTACCTCAATTGGCTTGCATCGTAAATTGAGTTACTAAAAAACTTCGACGCAAAAGAATTTCATTCAACAGAAACTAATATGTATTTTAAAAGAATGCTTGTTTTTATGTTTTTATTTTATAAAAAGTAAATACAAAACCTATATTAGACTTCAAACATATTATGTTTGAGTTACCTCTTATTTTTAACACTAGACGCTGATTTCCATACGAAGGTATAAGATTGAGACTTTATAGTAAAACTTCGTGATTTTATAAATTTACAATAATATTTTTAGAGCAGGATTTAGCTGAAACAGGATCAAATTAAAGAATGCGTATCATATTTTCCAATATACCAAGAAATTTGTCCAAAGAATAATTTTGTTCAAATTTAGGAAATCAGCTGGAAATGCCACGGTGACAAATAATTTAAGCATTTTTAATAATACTTGGCAAAGCAGATTCATTTGAAACTAATTCTAAATAATAAAAAAGGGCATAATATTTTATGATAATCCTCATGCTTTTTTAGGAAAATTTGTATAAAATTTTTTAAATGTTTAATTTTTTGCAAAAATGAGTAAAATCTGATAAAGAGGACCAGGGCCGTGCTCAAGGGTGGGCGGACTGAGCGACCACCCAGGGTTGCTAAAATTTCAAAACTTGTTAAAATACTAATATTACAAGTTTTTTTTTCTCCCTTCACTTTCTTGCCACTTTGGGAAAATTTCTTTAACTCTTTATAAATTACACTCTTAATTCTATCTCTTTCCCAGTAGAAAAGGTTATTTATCCTATATCTAACTATTTTTTCTCCCTTAAGTCTTTAGTTTGAATGTTTAAGCATGTTAATAGATCTTTCCGTTAGGGGTTGGGAAAAAGATACTGCCATTGTCATCTTCACTCATCTTGCTATTTAGTTACAGTAAATGAAACAAGGTTTCCAGTTTCAAGAAGGACAGTAAACACTATAGTAAAACAACTTTACAGTGCGAAAATAAATTTACTGATGCTATGCCAAATTTTGTGATTGCTTTAAGAATTTTTCTTACTGTTCCTGTAACCATTACTACTGCAGAACGTTCATTTTCAAAACCGAAACTGATAAAAACTTATTTGTGATCAATAATGACTAATGCCCGCCTTTCATCTTTGGCACTCATTTCTATTGACAATGATCTACCAATTTCTTTTTCTGTTTTAATAAACAATTTTACTACTCAAAAAGTCAGAAAAATTGCATAATAATTAACTTATTCATATTTGTAAGCAATATTATAATTTTTTCCTTACATCTGCTAAATCTCGGATACATTTTCATATTGCTAGGATATATTATACAAATATTCATACAAATTATTTTGCTTTATATTTCCAAATCTCTCTAATTTCATTTAAGTTAATGATTTTTTATCAGAGGAATGTAATTTTTAAAATAATAATATGAATTCAACTTTGTCATCGAAATAAATTATACTAAAAATTTCAACTATTGCCCATTTGTGAGTGTGTGGAGTGCAATCCCTAAGAACTACCACAGATAATGTCAAGAAAAATAACAGTAGGGTTAGCATGATTAAAAAACATTTTACTTAAAATCATTAATTTATATGATTCATCATGATTTTTTTTAAATCATAGATTTATGTAGAAAATATTATTTATACTGTACTGCTTTATCTTTTATACTTAAGGTTTTGATAATGAATCATTGGTATCAAATCTCATTGATAATAAATGTTTCATTCCTACAAGGAGGAATGGGTTAATAAATTAAAAACCGAATAAGATTTTTTTTTCTGTTCAAGACCTTAAATGTAGATAAGAATATAAATTTTAAAATATAATGTATCATTATTCTTTTTCTGTTATTTTGTTATTTTCATATTTTAATGAGCTCATTGTAATATATAAAATAGATTGCTCATTCAACTATCAGTAATATCAGTACCCATTTAATTTTTTGCATATTTTCTTAATACAAGTCATTTTTAATCTTATTAAATATGTAGTTAATGTATCTACTTATCTATAGTTAATGTATCTATCTTCTGTCAACAATAATTTAATTTAAAAATGCTTTCTAATCTAAATTAATTTACTTTTCAAATTGACATTGAATTTCGAATTAAATTGAATTTTACTTTTCAAATTGACAAATTGATTTTCTGTTTTTACAATTCGTTAAGGCTTTGAATTTGATAGAAAAAAGTAACTGCCTTCTTTTATTTAGTAATTAGTTTGCCATAATTAAATAATAATATTAATCTTTTTATTATGAGTGGTGTCCAAAATTTTAATTGCAGTAATGTTGTTCAATAATATTAAGTACTATTTATACATTTTATATCTAAGTTTTGATCGTGAAACAAGAAGTATATTTTTAAATAAAACATGATTTTAATCAACTCTGATAAAATGCCTCAATGTTTCGTTCCGCGTTGCTAAAACCCTAAGCACGTCCCTGAAGAGGACAAGCGATTCATGCATTTCTAAGAAAATATTTAAAACAAAATTTTTTTAAACTGATTCTAAATCGAAGAACGGGAGACATATTTTCCGAAAATGCCTATACATGCCAGGAAATATTTGTAAAGCATTTTTAAAAGATTTCATTTCTATACGTACCAAAAAAAACTGGGAGAGTGCTACGTACCGTACACTTTATTCGGTTCAAAAAATGTTTGGCACAACAAAATTCATTTGAAACTGACTCTAAATCAATGAATTAGTTCCATATTATTCGGCAATGCGCAGATATGTTTGGAAATATTTTTAGCACATTTTTAATTCTTTCCAAAGCGAGTAAAATTTGCTGATAATACTATGTGGCGGACACTTCATAAGCTTTTTTTTATTTTTTTTTATTTATTTTATTTTATTTTATAATATTGCACTGCAGGATTTATTTGAAACTGATTCCAAGTCAAAGAATAGACATCTTATTTTCCAAAAATACCCGTACATGCCTCGGAAATTGAAGAAAACTTTTACAAGTGTTTAATTCTGCCTGAAATGAATAAAATAAGCTGAAAATACAATGTGTTAGACATTTTATTGATTTATGATAAAACTTAGTACAGCAGGATTCCTTTAAAAACACTACATCAAAGAATGGGCGTCATATTTTCCGAAAATTATCACATATGTACGAAAGAATATTTGTAGAAAATTTTTAAAGTATTTAATTCTGTCCATACAGAGTAAAATTTGTTGAAAATGCTACGCGGTGGACACTTCAGGAATTCGCAATAAAATATTGTAAAGTAGGATTCGTTTAAAACTTATTCCAAGTCAAAAAATGTGCGTCATATTTTCTGAAAATATCCTTATGCGCCAAGAAATATTTGTGTAACATATAAAAGAAATGTTTATTACTGTACAAAGCAAAGAAATCTGTGGAAAACGCCATGTGGTGGACACATTATGCATTTCTAATAACATTTGGAGAAGCAGGATTCTTCTGAAACTCTAAGTAAAGAAAGAATAAACTGTAAGTAAAGAAAGAAAGTATGATTTACGGCAATTGTAATCCATGTCTAGAAATATTTGTAAAAGATTTATAAAAGAGTTAATTCATCCAAAACGAGTTAATTCTGTGGAAAATTCCATGTGGCTGATATTTTATGAATAATAATACTTGGCACCAAAAATTCATTTGAAACTGACTGTGAATTGAGGAATAGGCATCACTATTTTCGACAATGCCCTTATATGGTTAGAAATATTTCCAGAGCAATTTTATTAACTTAATTTAAAATACAAAAAGATTATGTGTTAAGTAAGATATATATAACATTTATCCATCTTAAAATTATGTATACAAGCACTTAAAATAGCTGCAAATATTCCTCATAGATCCAAAATTTATTAGCGTTTTTTTTTCTGTAAAAAAAAAAAAAAATACAAGAGCTAGATTTAATTTCTACTAAATTTAGAATATAAACAAACGAGAACTTTAAGCGCGCTTGTGTTAAATATCAGCATGATATGCAATAAAGTTTATTATTTGATTTCAAATAAAAGTTCGAATGTTTATTCAAATTTATAATTTCGTTTTTCTAATAAATTTCGAACTCAAAAATTTTTTATTCTGAACATTTAATGTGCTCGAATTAGGAGTTATATTAAATGTTCTCTTTAATCGAAACATTCAAGTACAATTGAGGAAATAATTCTTCCGACTGTTATTTGATTTCTGTATTAAGGAATCTTATAGGCATGTCACAAAAACGACTCGTTAAGCCTTTCGAATTAAAGTATAGATCTAATGAATCGATCGATTTGGCTGATTAAACTATTGTTTATTTAATTGAACAAAAGATACTTCGAAATTCTTTATTGTCCTCGGGAAGGGATTTAAGTTTCATGAGTGAGGGGGGATTTTTCAAAATGTGACACGTCTAAACAAGCTCTAATTAGATACCACCCCTCCCATAAATTGCTCCCAATTCACTACTGTCTGTCCCAAAGTTCAGCAGGGCTACGTAAGGTCATACAACAGCCTTGTGAAAAATAGGGTGTGACAGTTCCCCCAGTAAAGTGTGGCAAGATCAAGAGCAAGAAAATTAAAATGTTCTCTTTAATTTTTCCTTCTGATTACTTGGTATATAAGCTCGCGATCGATCGTTGCAAATCATTCAATTCATTCTTTCAGTTCTTGTTCTTTCTCTCGTAGAGAAAACGATTTTTATAACATTCAATATGTTTAAGGTAAGAAAAATTGGAATTAAATTATCATAGTCTTTATAGTTAGATTGTTTGCTCTAGTTTTTTAAATGAGACTGTTTGTTCATTAAGCTTCTATATTCAATAATTTTGCCTCATTAAGTTATTTCGGAGTAATTTCTAAATTGTTTTTGTATGAATAATTATTATAAATGTTTTCAAGTATTTTGAAAAACACGAAAATCTGGATTATATTTTCTCCTAATCTTTCTATAGATTAAAATATTCGATATTAAAATAAATTTAAGTAAAATAACAGTATTAAACTTTCTTAAAGTTTTTTTTTTCAAAAATCGATACTAATCAATGTTATTAATATATTTTATTAAATTCGTAGAACTTAAAACCAACTATTAGTAAATTATTTATTTTGTAAACTATCATTATAAATATAAAGTTTTCGTTATAAATAATATAAGAGTGATAAAAAAAAATTTATACAGCATTTCTTCGAAGGCATAGACATGTCAATAGTATTGAATTCATTTTGTTAAATCCATAGAAACTGAGAGATTAAGCATTGTTAGTAAAATGTCTATTTTAAAGCTATCACTATAAACATAAAGTTTTCATCCCTCATTCTAAAATATGGGCTAACTATACCTTTATAATTTCAAAGAGAAACATGTAAAAATTAGCAAGCAAAATAACAATTAAATATCAAAAATTAAAATTTAACTAAAGAAAAATATTTCTGGAAAATTATGCAACTCGTTGAATCGTTTTCATAAAAAAATCATTTTAGAGTTTTTTATCATCAATGTTTTTATACGTAACAATGTTTTTAACGTATTTTGTGGAAAAGTCCTCTGTATATTCTGTAGCACGAGTTGATAGTTAACTTTAAAATTTTTCATAAACAATTTAAATGCAAAATTTGCCCATATATAAAAAAATAACTGTAAGAAAATTAGTGACGCAATTTATTTTCTTCAACATTTGGACTCGCTTGATTGTTTTAATTATTATTTGATTTATATAGATATTTTTTAATGCAGGCTCTCCTTATCGCCTCCCTCGCCGCCGTTGCATTGGCACAATACGGCTATGCTCCAGCACCTGCATACGGTCATCATGATGACTACGTAAGTTCACTTCATATTTTCAATCCATGCTATTTAAATGTATTTGAAAAATATTATTGTTTTTAATATTTTCTGTAGGTTATATTTTCGAAATGTGAAAACTTTTGAGTAAAAAATTGAGAAAAAATTAGTTGCAAAATGAGTAAAAACTTATTTAATGCTTATAAATTCAAAAAGTTGAAGCTCATACTTTCATAACTGAACTATTTCTTTTGTATAATCAAGGTGGTTTTTAACATACAGAAAGTGTTATCTGTTAGAATTTGTTAAAAGAACAATGAAATATTATTGAATAAAATATGATAAAAGAGCTGATATTGACATGCATGAAAATGTGACTCTGAAAAAATGACGAGTAAAAGTAAAAGCATTTAAAGATAAATTACCAAATTTTAAGCAAAAAATAAAATTTTTGGAAAGGGACGAGTAAAAAGTACTAACTGTAAAAGTAACGTTTCTAAATGCTCACACAAAACTGAAAATCCATTGCAGCATTAACTTTTCAACAGGAATATAAATCTAACGGTACTCAAAGAAAAAAAGACTAAAATCTAAAATATGAATTCTATGTAGAAATTATTCATTTATTTATCAAAATAATTGCACGGCATGGATTTTAAAATCTGAGTTGATTTACCATTAATATTATATGAAATCTAAACTATTTACAGGATAAATAAAAGGTGTTATTAACAGTTAGTTCGTGTGTAAATTATTATATGCTATTCGAATGAAATAAAGTTTTAACATATTCCTGTAAAGAATAAAACGTTTTGAGCAAAATAAGTAAAACACAAATGCAGGAAACAAACATATGGAGGACAGAGAATATATGGGAACATATGGGGTAAAATAAAAAAGGCATAATGCCGAATATGTTAAGGTCATAGAGATTACAATCCTATGCAATATATTTTGGACAAGCATTTATTGCGGCATGCAAGGGGCAATAGTGGAATATAATAAAATATGTATTGGAATATAACAAACAATTGTGCGAGTTTCAAATTTTTTTTAGATAGATTGTTCTCGAAAAAATTGTAATTTAGTGTCTATGTACAATTTAGGCTCAACCAATCCCTTACCAATATGGATACGACATTGCCGGTGACCACGGTGAATTCAAACAGACCAGACAAGAGCACGGAGATGGACACGGCAATGTTCAAGGAAGCTACAGCTACGTTGATGCTCATGGAATCCAAAGAACAGTTGACTACGTAGCTGATGGACATGGTTTCCGTGCCGCAGTCAGGACCAACGAACCAGGAACTGACAACCAGAGCCCCGCTGATGTTGAACTTCACGCCAGCCCAGTCCCAAACCCTGAACCAGCATACTCTGCACCCAGATACGCTGCCGCCCCAGCCCCACACTACGGAGGATACGGACACTACTAAAAAGGTACCTTTTCTTTTCTAATTTATAAGTCAATTTGTTCAAAATATATCAAAAACTAATAAATGCATAAAAATGTCATTGTGATATATGTGGAAATCATAAAAAAAAGAGAATAGATTTAAAATTACGAATTACTGACATTGATAGTATAAACATTGATATATAGAGGACAGTCCATTGATAGATTGATAGCCTATTTTTAAATTATGTTTATTTTACAGTTTATCTGGTTAAAATACAAAGCCTTTAGGTAAAATTTAAATTATCAAAAAAATTCAGTTTATAATTTAAAAAAAAAAATTCTTAGTGTAACATAATTTTTCTTTCAAAATTTCTTTAAAGGGATTGCTAAGTTGAATTTTTTTTTTTTTGAAAAAGCTAAAAATATGCGTACGCAAAGCTAAAAATATGCGTACTAAGCAAGTTATGAATCCTTTTTGTGTAAAAAACGTGAGCTGCAACTTAATATTTTGGTTTCTTTAACCAGATATTAAGTGACAGCTTAGAAAACCTAAATATTATTTCTTAATCAGATTAGATACCTATCTTTATGATAATTTTTCAAGTACGTTTATAAATTGTGAATTAAAAATAAAATTTCTTCTTGAAAAATTATTTTATAGTTTTAGCTGTTATGATTTTAAAGAAGGATTTAAAATTTAAGTGTTTCTCCGAGCAACTATTTTTAGAAATATTTTATTATGACATTATAAGTCTCTAATTTTAAGAAAATCTGTCTACAAAATTGAAAGAAAAATTATTTTTTTTAAGAAAAGCGTGATATAATTTACGAGGAAAACATGAAAAAATGAGTTCTTTATATACAGTTATTTATTGCAATCAGAGAAAAAAATATTCTTACGTGAATTTTTTTATAAAAACACAAATTTTATCATAGATATCACTTCATTAAATGTTCATAAGCTGAATTCATTAATTTTTCATGCATGTAATTCATATAATTAACATTCATTCTTAAAATTTTAAGTACATTAAAATTATATAGCTGTAAAATACTTGTTTTAAAAAATGTTTTAAATTAATGTTTTGTTTTATTTAACAAGTCTTCTAATTCCAATACTTGCTGGTAGGTTCCACATACGATTGTTCCAGTTATTGTATTTTGAAATTATAAATAAATAACCTAATCAATAATGTCCAAAAAACTCAAAATTGAAACACATTAAGGTATCGATTTATAGTACTACAGATATATTTATTTTAAAAAGGCACATATAGAATTTACAGTAGGTATAGTACTGAAAATAAATAACTCTAAAACAACTTTAATGAAAAGATTGATGTCTATGAGTTGTCCAGTTTTAAAATCTATCACTAAGTGGTACATAGTGCTACCTTTACGGTTCATCTAGTTATAGCATTTCAAATCTATTTCTAAATATTCTAATCATAAATATCTCATGTTAGGTAGTATACCTACAATATAAATTCAATAAATTCTCATATAAAAAATTTTTATGATATATTTGACTACAAAACGGGAGCAGGTGTGTTTCTAGATAAAGGTGGGCTCCACACATAATATAACATATATAATATAACAAATATACTGTAACACATATAATATACAAAATATAACATATGTAAATCGTCCAATGTGTTCTTACCAATAATAGTTTACCAATTAAAAAAGTATTAGAAACTAAACAGAAGACGGTGATTCTCCTTTTAATGTGTTTTATGCCGTTGTCATTTAGTAAAATTATAAATAAATGAATTTATGATTTTGTTTAGCTAGATATAAATTATATTGATATTAATTTTATAGGGAAATAAATTTAAGATTTTGTTAAGAAGAAATAAATTTATAATTTTGTTATGAAAAATGAATTTTACATAGTATTTGTAGATTCCAGTATTAGTAGCAATTGAAGTATTAGTAAATTCATAAAGAAAGGAATTTACGACCTGTTTAAAAGTAAAAAATTTGTTTAAAATTAAAAAAATTAGGATACTTTTAAAAACGAATCAACACGAATTTGTTATAAAGAAATGAATTTATGAGCTTGTTTGAAAAAAGAAAGTTATGTCTTTGTTAAAAATAAGCAAATATAGTTTTGTGTAGAGATAAAAGTAAAATCATAAATGAATCTACACGTTTGTCATAAAGAAATGAACTTATGACTTTGTTATAAAAATGAATTTATGAAATGTATTGCTTAGTTCGTATAATAATAATTTTTCTTTCTCTATTTTCAGGTTACTGCTTTAGAACTCAACACTATAAAAGGTCAAATATCTTAAATTTTCTTTGACGTCTCGTCAAATCATTGAATCAGGGAAAACTTGACGATATTGTGTCTCACGTAAAATGCCATTCTTATTTATTACATAATTTCTGATTTCTATTTTTGGTGAGATGCTTTATCCAACACTGTAAAATTTTATAATAAAAGTTTCTCTTTCTCCAAGGAGGCAACTTTTCTTGTAAAAATTTAGTTAAATAAATTATTTTTTCATTAAAGAAAATCAAGTCTTTGTTTCTGAACTTAGTTTTTCATACACAGTGAACACCATCTTTATCCCATGTAACATGATACGTAAATGAAACGTATATTGGGGAAATTGGTAAAGGCAATACGTTTCACACGTAAATTTTACGTTACATTGACGGAAGGATTTTACCATTGAGATATTTGATGAAATAAAGTTTATATATATATATATATGGCAGTACTTATATATGGCAGTACTTTTACTTCCGTTACTTGTACCGCCGGTACAAGAAAAAAGTACGTACTTTTACTTGTACTTCGTTACTTTTTAAATTTAGTACTTTTACTTGTACTTTCGTTACTTTTTTAGGGAAAAAGTACAAGTATTTGTAACGGAAATGTCGAATGAAATCGTTACTTTTTTCTAAAACTCGGTAAGCTTTCTAAAAAAAAAAATTATTAAAAAAAATGCTTATGTTTTCTTAATTTATAGAATTTTTTCTAAAACTCGGTAAGCTTTCTAAAAAAAAATTTATTAAAAAAAATGCTTATGTTTTCTTAATTTATAAAATTAATGTGCAATATATATGCATTCACAGCTAACTTCGTGCTTCAATACCTTGACCATTTAAAATTGTCATTCCTGAAAGGGAAAAGACGACTCTTTTGATGTTGGAAAAAATTTTGGATTTTGTTATTACGTTTTTCAGTTTTCTTTTCGAACTCACTAATAATAAATTTTTGTCATAATACATTTTTTACTAAATACATTTTTACCTAGTACATTTTTTACTAAAATTATGTTTATACCCGACCTCGTCAAACAACGCCCAGTCAAATCTCTAAGAACTTCAGAACTATTTGTGCTATTGAAAACTATTATAATAACTATTTTAACTCTTGAAAACTCGAAGGTATTAATTTAACCGCTGATACTAAAATTCGTTTACAAATTTTAATTATTCCGCTAGGCAGAAATGTTCGGAAAATGATTTTCTCGCTTGACTTCAGCATTAGCCATTTTGCTACAAATAAAACTGTAGACTGTTCTGTTTCAACTTATACTGCACATTCAATTATTTTTTTCGAAGATCACGAAGCTATCTGAAATCCCGTGTTTGCTTTGTTTATGTTTGTGCTTTTAAAACGCGTTTCTATAGAGTAAAACAATTTTAAATCAATGGTAATTTAAATAAATAAAAATAATAAACTAAAAATTACAATCAATAGATAAAATTTCTTTTTCGTGCAAATTAATAAAAAGTTTGATATTAAAATTATGTTTGATTTTAAAATTATATTATATGATTATATTATAAAATTATATTATAATATTCTTCCGAATTTAAAAAGAAATTAATGTCCATAACTATCAAAATTAAAAATAATTAAATAAATAACAATAATTTTGCAAAAACCTTAAAGAACATAAGAATATTATTCAATAAAATTTTAGGTTACTTTGAATTTTCGATTTCCTAGAAATGTACTTTTAAATCGTTACTTTTTTGTTTAGTACTTGTACTTTTACTTGTACTTTTTACTCGTTACTTTTTAAAATAAGAACTTTTTACTTTTTACTCGTTACTTTTTTTAAAAATACTTGTACTTTTACTTGTTACTTTTTAAAAGTAACGTTGCCATATATGTATATATACTTATATATTTATTATATAATATAGATGGAATGGATTTTACCAATAGAATTTTTATTAGATATTTGACTTCGGTAAGATTGCTTTCGTACAGTTTTTTTTCAGTAAGAATACTTTTGTATATTTTACGTATGACAAAGTAGTGAATTTACTATTCAGATTTAGTAAAAATGCTTCTGTTTATTTTACATATTATTGACAAAGCATGTTTACCATTTAAATTTAGGTGAAAAAGCTTTTGAATATTTTACGGTATAATGCTGGTGCATATTTTACGGTATAATGCTGATGTATATTTTACCATACATATTTTGGTAGCAAAGCATCTGTTTATTAAACGTAATATAAACTAAACAAATTTTCCATTTTTTTCGATAATAATGTTTTCGTATATTGTAAGAAATTTGACTAAGGAAAAGTTACCATTTTAAAAACGGCATTAAACAGCTTTTATATTTTGTGTCATATTGAAGAAGTGAATTTTTATCATTTTGATTTTATTAAAATTGATTCCATTTATTTTATGAAATATTTAAGAAGTGACCTTACCATTTTTATTTGGCAAACATGCTTTTGTTAATTTTAAGCATTATTGGCGTATCAAATTTACCATTTTAAATTTCGGCAAGAAAGCTTTCTTATATTGTATGTAATAACTACAATGGAAATTAGTTTTTTCTTTTGGTTAGAATATTGTCGAAAGATATAGTCAAAATTATTCGCATATTAAAAGCCAGGAATTAATATTTAAGCAAGGAAAATGAGAAAACTTTATCCAATTCCGACAAATGACTCTTAAGAAATTTAGGATTAAAAAAACTAAAAACTGTTTGACTGCAGAAAAAAATTAGGAGAGAGAACAGACTATAACGAATACCTTTAAACTTCTACCAGCAAGAAAACTGTCTCCTACATTAATGGCCGATTTTGATGACGAGTTTTTTTTCCTTCCTCACTAAATAAATTTGAGAGTAATAATGCGAAAACATCTTTTTACTACAGTTTTGAAAAGGAATGTAAAAATATACATTGATTCTAAACACCATTTAATCCATCATCAGGAGCTTTGTCAAAAAAAAAAAGAAAGAAAATAAGAACAATACTTATACAAGCCACTGTGAATTGTCGAGAACACTTCTGCTGTTTTAAGAAAAAGCAAAGTTATGGATTATTAGGGTTGAATGCAAGATTTGGATTTTATTAAACAGTGAAGATATTTCAGTTTTCATAAATATGTAAAGGGAAAATATATTTATGCCACGATAATTGCATTTTATGCAAACGTACTTTTAATCGTTAATTTTTATAAATTTAGGTTGATTCGTTAATTTTTATAAATTTCATATTTAGGGTGAATGTAATATTTGGATTTTATTAATCAGTGAAAACATTTCAGTATTTATAAGTATGTAAAGTGAAAATATATTTAGGACACGATAATTGCATTTTATGCAAACTTATTTTTAATAGTTAATTTTTATAAATTTACATCGATTCGTTAATTGTTATAAATTTTATATTTAGGCTGAATGTAATATTTGGATTTTATTAATCAGTGAAAACATTTCAGTATTTATAAGTATGTAAAGTGAAAATATATTTAGGACACGATAATTGCATTTTATGCAAACTTATTTTTAATAGTTAATTTTTATAAATTTACATCGATTCGTTAATTGTTATAAATTTTATATTTAGGGTGAATGTAATATTTGGATTTTATTAATCAGTGAAAACATTTCAGTATTTATAAGTATGTAAAGTGAAAATATATTTAGGACACTATAATTGCATTTTATGCAAACTTATTTTTAATAGTTAATTTTTATAAATTTACATCGATTCGTTAATTGTTATAAATTTTATATTTAGGGTGAATGTAATATTTGGATTTTATTAATCAGTGAAAACATTTCAGTATTTATAAGTATGTAAAGTGAAAATATATTTAGGACACGATAATTGCATTTTATGCAAACTTATTTTTAATCGTTAATTTTTATAAATTTACATCGATTCGTTAATTCTTATAAATTTTATATATAGGTTGAGTGCAAGATTTGGATTTTATTAATCAGTGAAAACATTTCAGTTTTTATAAGTATGTAAAGTGAAAATATATTTATGCCACGATAATTGCATTTTATGCAAGCTTATTTTTAATCATTAATTTTTATGAAATATAAACAACAATACGAATCTTAGTTTTGAAAGTGTACCTTAAATAAACATTAATTAATGATTTGAAAGATAAAAAAAAATTTCAAAGAATTCAGTTCTTTAACGAAGCAGATTTGGTTTTTATCGCATTTTAATTATTTTTGAATTTGAAATATTTTGTAAAACATAAAAAAATCTGACTTCGGTAAGAACTGAAGATTTTTGTTTCATCAGAGAGTAAGGACAAAATTTACAAAAAACTGAAAAGGAAATAATAGCCTTCGAAAAATTGAATCGAGTTCAGAAAACAAATACATCAAGATGTGGATTTATTTCAATTCAAACAAAGGTAATGGGTAATATTTGATGATTCGTACTTAAATAAAAGCTCCAAAATATTTCCTTTGAAAACAATAAAAAACTTTTTAAATAGGATTTTTTTCATAATTTATTTGTTGATGATGTGAAGATAATTTTGATTTCTGAAGTATTGTACATAAAAACAAGCTCATTAAAGAACCTAGAAAACAAACAAAAGGACGAGACGAAGAGGTATGAATGGTAGAGAAAACCATATGCATACAATATATGCCATATATGCCATATGAATACAATAGCATTATCATTAAGCAAGCATATTCGCAATAGCCTATTGTGGGTCAGGGGTTTATACATAATTTATATACCACAATATATCATGAACAACAGTGTGATGTGGTTAGCATTGCTCGCCAGCCACCTACCCTTCCCGGGCAAGCTAATACTCGTTGATTTGAAGCTGAATTGACCTCAAGTCCCCATTGATAAATATTCCAGCTTCATTATACAGTTCATATTACAGTTAAATATCATCAATTACTGTTCAGTGTCTCAACTATTGTGCCATCGTGGTCATTCCATAGAAATTCCATTTCATTCCATAGAAATTCCATTTCATTCCATAGAAATTCCATTTCATTCCATAGAAATTCTATTTCATTCCATTAAAAGCAAATATAATACAGTTTTAATTCCTTTGATTCTTAATGAAAGTAAAAAAAAATTAAAATTGTACAACTGTGTTGCTTGTGAGTATTATTCTTTTGAGGATTTCTAGAAAGAATTTAAAATGAAAGAACAAAACGAGGAACCTTCGGGAAATGTATATATTTATATATTTTATGCATAAATAAAAAGTTTAGCATGCAATGAAAAGTTTTAAAATTATTTTTAAATGTAAGATTTTAGGTTAGATTTCCAAAAATTTCAGTCCAAAAGCGGAGTTTGCATTGAAACTGATACAAAGTTGCATAATACGAATTGATATAATAGACACTTGAAAAGAGACGCTTAAAAAACACTGCAGAACATTTAATTTTCTGTAACAAATGTTTTCTACACGCGTTCCTCTTTAAAATGGTAACTTACATTTTGATCCTAAGATGAAATTCTTTTAAAATGAAAGTTAAGTCAAAAAGAGATGTTAAGGTTATGGTGAAAAAAAAAGCCTAATGTAGGTTTCCCAAATTTATTATAAAAAAAGTTTGTACACCGGAACTTAAAATTTTTCTTTCAGATAAATATTTCTCTTTATTTCTTTTTTTTATGTCTCTAAAATGACATTTTTTTCTTCAAAATAGCAAAAATTTCTGAAAATGAAAGCTAAAAAGGACTTTTCTGTTCATTATTTTTGAAATGTTTACATAAAATAAAAGGTTGCCTAATATGTACTCATAACTGAACATTTAAAAAGAGGTTATCAATGTGTTTATTCAAAAAAGAATTATTCCTATCTTAATGCAGAATGTGAAAATTAAGCATTGTTAAAAATTAAAAATTGCTCCCAAGCATTTTTCTAAAAACTATTAAATATAAGAAGAAAAAAACCAAGAAAATTTCCCTTTAAACACATTGCTGCTAGAAACAATAACTTTAAACATACTTTTTAAAACTATAAATGTATCTTTATTTAATAAATTTTTAACGTAGCTAATATGACATTGCCCATTAAAATACTTTCTCATCAAAATCAACATTTCTGTTCAAATTTTGTAGCTACTTTCAATATCTCTGCATTAATAATAAAACGTTTGAAGATAAGAAGGAAACTATTATGAACACTGAAGAATTTATAAAAAAATTATCCCCAAAATGATTTTCTTGAATAAACAATATAGAAAATATTTGAAACAAAATACTTTCTACATAATTTCATGTAATAATACAATAAGTTCATAAATAAAATGGTTCTTTCTTCTTTGGTAGAATATTTTTAAATTTTTATTTTTTTAAATGGTGATTAAAGAATGATTTTAGTGAAAAAGCAATCTAAAATATAGTGATAAAATTAACTTTAAAAATAATTTAAAGAATAATTAAAAGAATTGATACTTGACGGGCTTGGCTTACTCGAAATGGAATGGAAAGAACAGTTGCAAACGTAAGCAAATGCCACTTTTCAACAACCAAGCAGGATCAAGATACCCATGCTACATCACTTGCAGGCATCCCATTGAAAGAATTGCAACACGGGATTAATTTTTAAAAAAATAAGTTTTTTTTTTCTTGCTTTTGTCCATCTTTAAGATGTTACCTTGCATTTAACTTTTTTCCTTCAAATTCTTTCAATTAATAATAAAGGTAAAAAAGAAACGTTTAATTTCGTGATAAAGTTTTGCACGGAAGATAAAATAAAATGGATATTTGAAAAATGTATTTAAAAATTTCTCCCCGGGGAAACATTTGTTTATTAAATTTATGATGATGATAAGCAAATATTACCGGTAAATTAAAGATAAAGAAATATTGAACAGGTAAACAATACCTTTATTATTTTCATTAATTTTCTACTGATGACAACGGAAAAAATATTGCTCTTCATGTAGGAAATGCTCTCCATGATTTATCTGTCCATGGGAATACATGGATTGATTATCAATTGTATCTCAATTTTATGCTGTTAGAAATATTTCTTTGACTTGGGTCTATTTTTAAAAAGGATTCTTACTATTCATCTGAGTTGTAAATTTCCATATGAATTGTATTCTAAAAACGTATTTCCTATGTCTACAAATAGTATACAATGTAGTAGTAAAACAAAGACTTTCATAACATATAAAATCAATTACACCAGGTAAATATTAATTTCTTGAGATATATACTACTCGTATCTATATTTGAAGGGGTAACTTGCATCTATCCAATGAGTTTGTTTAAAAAATTTTAGTCAAGAGGAAGCGTTAATTTTAATGAAAAACTTGCATAATGAATAATGAGGAAAGCAATTTAAAAATAAATTCCCATCTAAATTTTTAATTTACTGTAATAAATATTTTTAACTAGTTGTCTATCTTTCAAATGATACCTAAAATTCGGGTACTGAGTTGCAATTATTTCCTCAAAAATATTTAAAAAGAATTCTTTACTCAGTTGAAAAAGTGGCCGAATATGTGTTAATAGAAAAGAACCCTTGAAAATTATTAAAGAAATATACTAGTAAAGGAATAATTTCAAATATTCACTTAGAAAAGAAAGCATGGTTAAAACTACTGGAATATAGTAAAATTTACCGTCTTCCTGAAATTATTGGAACACCAAAAAGCTTGGAAATTTTTACCGTAGTGCATGGGAAATGGTTTTTGTAACATTAAAAATAAAATATGGTTTAATAATGCATGATAAAATTTAGTAAATGTGGTAAAGTTTGGCAATTTTATCATGATGCCTTAGAGCATGGCAACAAAAACATTTACTTTTCAATTTCGCATTTTTTTTGAAAATGTGTGGTAGTAAGAACTATAATTTTAAAAATCAGAATTTCTGGTCATCTGTTACCATATGAAAGGAAAAACTAAATGAATGGTTTAAATTCCGTATATTTTTAGATTTATTAACTAGAATTTTTTTTATCCGAAATGTCTTTACCATACGGTAAGGACAGTACGGTAATTTTACCAGAATTTTTTCTAAATGAAAATTATAAATATTAAACATTGTTTAAATAAAAAATGCAAAGCACTGAACAATCAAATGTCAATTACTGAAATTAAACTGGTAATATTGTCCTAGTAGCACATTGTAACTAGAAACAATACGAATTATTCTTAAAATATGAAATTTTTAAAATAATCTATTTCTTTTAAATGTTCGTGAACAGAAAAAAAATGAGGAGAACAGCAATCTTTAAAACAGAGCAGAAAGATTTAAAAGAAAAAAAGAAAAAAATACATTTTTATCAATATACTGGCTAAAATAGTCATTTTAATAATTTATTAAAAACCTTTGCATTACAGAGCATTCAGTTTTTCGACACAATTAATCTGCTAACTTTCAGTTTCTTTTCTTAGATTTTGATTTGAAAATTTTTCGATAAATCACAGTTAAGCTTTCTTAAACTTTTACTTTGTTAAAAAAAAGAGGTCTAATGTGAATTACATAATGGACATTTAAATATTTGTAAAAAAAAAGGACTGTAGAAAGATTATTTTTTGAAAATACTTTCTACTTGTATTCATTTTCAAAATGTAAAATAATACTTAATTACATTGTTTCTGGGTTGCAAATTTTTCTAAAAATGGATATTAAAAATAAGTGTTACTTTGTGGAACAATGGTGGTACAATAAACACTAAAATAATTTATTTGAAATTTCTTATTACCGAACATTTTGATTTTTGAGGCAAGAATTTTCTACCGGTGTCCATTTAAAGAAGGTACCTTGCAAATTTGGAGTATTATGATATAAGTTAATAATTGTGTAATGATGCAATTGAGATTAAAAAAGGTTTTTAATTGCATTTCAGCCAAAAAAAAGTTTCAACTATCAAACAATACTTAACTAAATATTATTCAAGTACACACAAATGCTACAAAGAGTAATCACTTGAAATTAGTCTCTCTATTGTTGCCAGGAACAATACCTTTAAACAATACGAGCGCATGTAATAACTCTAATAATAAATTTTGAAAATTAGTTTTGCTTTTTAGTTTGCGTAAAAAGTGAACAATTCTTCAATCAAGTTGTTTTCTTCGCAATTTTCTTTTCTTGATTTCTACGAGACAATTTAAAAGAAAAAAACCCATTTAAAGAAATAGGAACAAAGTAAAACGAGATATAAATTTGCTTTTTAGACTGATACATAATAATAAAATAGACTATTAAGCATTTGCATAAAAAAGCACTTAGATTTTTGAGATAATTTTTCTAATAAATTGAAATGTTACTTTGCATTTAGCATGTATGAATGTTTAAAAATGTCACTCAAAAAAACTTTTTTACTTTCCATAAATGGTGCAAAATGTGTTATTTTACAACGAACTCAGAAAAATTTATTTAAAAAATTTCAATGCGTAATATTTTATTTTTCCTGATAAATATTTTCTACTTGCGTCCCTCTTAAAGTGGGACCTTTTAATTTGCTTCTTACTCGAAATTTTACTAAATGGGGATCAAATATAATTGTTTATTTGGGTCAAAATGTGATTTAATATGAAATTACTCTGAACGCTTGAAATTTTTTTTTATGAAAAATGATAAAATCCTGCGAAATTAGATTAATTCTTTTTCCTCTTCAGTAATAATTTTTCCTCTTAATATTGTATAATTATGTGTTTTATCGTAGATATCTTTTGAAAGAAGCTTATTTTAAAATGATATTAATATGTTCACCCATTAACTTCTACATTCCCATTAACTAACATTAATGAAGGTATATTCCATTTTAACAATTATTATATGTTTAGTTTAATCTTAATAGGTATTTTAATAACTACTAAATAAGATTTTAAACTCTATAAATATGTATAATGGTGTGATATTTTCGATACTTTAAAATATTAAAAAACATTTAACTCCAATCTCAGATTGTACCTCCTCATAGAAACTCTTAAGCTTACTCGTTATATTGCGAGAAGAGCTTACTCATATTGTGTGGTTGTTTTTTAAATAAGTTGGTAGAGATGATAAATACATTTAGATAAGTCTTGCATTTCATACGATCATTTAACTAAAATATTATCTTCAAAATAATGCATTATATTTACGAAGATATTCATTCTGAATGTGAATAATTATTTATTCCAAGAAATGAGCAATTTGAATTAATAGTTCAGCAAATAAGATAATCAATGTTTGAGAGTTAGGGAATTACATTAGCAGCTCTGATTCATTGATTCGCTATTACATTTTTTAGTTGATTAACAGGATCGCTCACTCACAATTTTGTTCCCTGATTCAAATTTTTTTATTCTTTAAATCGCTAATTCACACATTTGTTAATTCGATTATATTTATTTGCTCAATTATTGAATAAGTGATTTGCTTATTCATTGGTTTGTTGATTTGCTGATTCGTCCACCTACTGGTCTTCTTATCAATCGATTTGATACCCCATTGATAGATTGGTTTGTTAATTCACTGATTTTCTTTAATTTGTCGATTCACGAACTTATTTTTTTCACTAATTTGCTTCTTGATTTATTATCTGATTCAATGATTAGCTCCAACAATTGTCATCGGATTCAGTAATTAGATTCTATATTTATTTGCTTATTCCTTTATTTCTTCTTTTATTGTTTAACTGATTCAGAATTATTTGCCGTTTCATTGATTCAACCTATTTATTAATTCTCTAAGTTCATTGGTTGCCTAATTCGAATTTACACATGATGCTTATTGTCTCGATTTGCGAAACTGAGAATACTGAGAATAAAAATGAGCAATTAATCCATTTTCCCAAACATGTTCATTTTTTCCCCTCTAAATCATTATTTTTGTAATTAAATTATTTTATAAAGTAACATAATTACGTTAGAAAAAAATTTGTATATTACATCATTCCTCTTGTTTCGGGAGATTTATTACCGGAACTTGGATATTTTCATGTCGCTGATTTACATTTTTAATGACATTTTTCGTCTATTTTTTGTCGAAAGGTTCAAATTTAAAAACATTATATATAACAGAGGATCGCATAAATGTAGTGATAAATTTCCCAAGGAGTCAGTACGCATAATCAAGATTACAATTACATAAAACCTATTCCAGGAAATATCGTCATACGCCGCTAGGGAGGCTTCCCTATCATGAGCTGTTTCTTCGTGTGCTTCTGAACAGGTTATATTAGGCAAATGCCCCTAACTACTTACGACGACATTTCGTGGCATAAGTTTTTATGCATTTTAAATCCTGTGGATGTGTACTAAATGCCCTCGAAATTAGTCGCAACATTTACACGACCACCATTTTTAAATTTGCATATTTCGACAAAAAATTGACCAAAAATGTCGTTTTAAAAAAAATAAGTAACTTTAAGAGCAAATCTAATTTCAGATTGAAATCATCACTACCGAATTAGGCAAGATCAAGTATTTGTATAAATGCAACAAAAAACAATTTTGCCCGCGCATATGTTTGTGTATTTTTGTTAATTTTTACAAACTAAAGCACTTAATTTGTAAAAAAAGAAGAAAAAAAATTTATTGAGCAAAGAGACAGATCGAAAAAAAAAATCAATTTATATCGTATATATTCTTAAAAAAGCTGTAAGAAGATTTACACTAATAGTTTTTGATCTGTATATTTTTCTTTGAGAACATCTGAAAAGATTCATTTTTTTTAATAATACGATAGTGAGAGCGATCTTTTCAACTTTAAATTCCTTTTAAACTTTAAATTAAGCAAAAATCAACTAGCTACTACAATGTAAAGAAATTCAAATCAAAATAAAGTAATGACTTCCTGCACCCTGAAAAAAAATTGATTTTACGGATCAATTTTTTCTGGTGATTAATTTTTATCAGAAAATGTTACAGAACAAAACAAAATCTGACATACTTCATCTTTACAGTAATAATTACCGTAAAATCACTTAATGACTCTAATTAAATCAACGCAACTGTCAAAATTACTGTATAAGATTTTACACTAAAAATAAATATTATGGTAAAATGGATTTTACAGATGATGCACCCAAAGTTCAATACTTTATATCTTAAATTGATGATAAATTCTTTTACAGTGTACAACTGAGTTCAAAATATTTTGTTGGTTTAAAGATTGTTTTGACTATTTCACTTAATAAACGGATATTTTATTTAAATACCTCATTAAATAAAATCCACAACAACTGTTTTTAAAAACAATTATTAAAAAAAGAATGATATGTGAAATTTTATGCATTTTTCATTCAAAATTTCAAAATATTGCTTTTGCATTCAGTTAAGCCCTTAAAAGTAGATCATCCACAATAAAAAATTGACCGGAAGCATTTAACTTGGTATTGATAATGGTTCCATTCTTTTTCGATCTCAATATTGAAAAATGATATTTTCTTATCTTTTTTTTTAAATCTAGTTTCATCAAGAAATAGTTACGCCTATTTTTATAAGAGCAAAATATAACAGGCTCACGCCCATTACGTTATTTCGTAATTAACTGCATTCTATAGTGTGAAATTAATTTATTTCAGTCAAATACCATTAATTATAAAGCTATCAACGTTACAAAATTGTAACTTATAACAACAGTTTGATTTACAGTGTTCTTTCACCGCTCTCTTTCCAAAAATGTAAACATAATTTATAAATAACTTGTCACGCCAAACAATGTTTTAAAAAATTGAATTGCATTATGCGACATATGCAGAACCTAATTAAATAGCTGACGAATAATTTTACGATATTGAAGCTTATAATTATTGTACCATTGATAAGGTGTTTTATCAAAAATTTCTTTTGGAACATTTCAATCAAATTTTGAAATGATGTTCAAGAAGTTTAATAATTAGCTTGCTAATGAACAATTATAATATGTTTAGTTTGATTTTACCATACAAAATGTATGCCAAAATTTTTATTAGGGAATAATAAATAAAATTCAAAGTTTTCAAGAATATCAAGTATGAAATGTGCTAAACAAGTACTGTGAACCTGAAAAAATGCAACATAAGGGATAAAATTTGATTGATAGTTCATGATTGATAGTTGATTGATAGTTCCCTCATTGATTGATAGTTCATGATTGATAGTTGATTGATAGTTCCCTCATTGATTGATAGTTCATGGGTTAAAATCCCCTTGACATCGGGAAAACCGTGTTAGGATTTCGTAGTTTTCCTCTCCGTGTAACGCAATCTTTATTAAATAAGAAAACTACAGAATTGCATACCTAAAAATTTAACACTTGTTATTTTTATCACAGTTAACTGTTGTAAAAAATAAAGACGACCATCACTGTGACCCATTATTGGTACACAAATCTCTTTTTAATTTATTCCAAAAATAAGAAAACTACATAATTGCATATCTAATAACTTTACGCCTGTTACTTTTATCACCGCTAACTATTATTAAAAAAATTATCAATGTACATCGTGCTAATCCATTTTCCTTTTATAAATCGCTTTTAATTGTTTCTAAAAATAAGAAAACTACAAAAGTGCATACCTAACAACCAGACGCGTACTTTTTATAACCCCTAGCAATTGTAAAAGAAAATTATGGAAGTTCATCTTGCTGATCCATTCTCCCCGTACAAATTTTTTTTTAAATTTATTCTGAGAGCACCAAGAAAACTACAGAATTGCATACTTAACAACTTAACGCCTGTTATTTTTATGGCTTAGATTGTGTTACATCTCCGGCTAGTTCCATCAAAAAGTCCTCCACAAAGGCTAGTTCGTCCTAACGGTTGATCCAGGAATTTCCTTGTCTTCTGATTTAAGTTGAAAATTACAAGGCTACGGAGTTGAATATTGATAATCGTAAACTTGGAATTGGGTCGGCTGTTCTACGCCAGTTATAAAATAAAATATTTCATGAAGTTCATAGTACGAAGATTTCATTTAAAATCAGCCATCTGTACTTTAAATATCTAAAATATTCAAACAAGTTATTCCTATTTCATTTCAAAGCTCGTGCATTTCACGATTATCTCTTCTGCCAAACTAAGGACCACGTGATTGTCAAAGCAGTTATATCAACAAATTCTTCAGACTTAAGGACTCCTAATATCTTAAAACGAACAATGATGAATTTGGCCCACTATTCAAATAACGACTTCATATAACACGTCAAATGTTAAAGTATAACACGCATTACACGCAAAAAAAACATGTAAAAAGTTAAAATATAAAAGATAAATTAAGTTCACGTATAAGTAAAGTTAAGAATTGTGAAATAAATTTCGACAGAGGATTAAAAAATGCTCAATGCAATGTTTAAAAATTCGCATTTTTCATAAGGTACAGATAGTCTATTAATTCTTAGAATAGGACATACGTTGCCTTCTTATTTCTGAATTCATTCAATTAATTCCGTCTACCTTCAGTATAACTAGTATCAGTATCAAACCATTTCACTTTAGACTTTCAAATCTGAAAAAATTATCAGAAATGAACAAGTGGCTCAAAATATTTTTGCCTGTTGTTACCTTTCCTATGAAATAGAATTAATAACAAATTAATACACGCATATTAGATTTGAGTTATTAAAATTTGTTCGCAATGAATTGTTGACTGATTTTTAAATTATTTGGGGAGCTAATTTAAAATATGAGTATTAATTTATTTTTTCATTTAAATTAGGATCATAATGGCACGATCATAACGGAACATTTTTATATTTACGAGCAACAAATTGCAAACAGCTTCTTTACAAAAATCAAATTGAATAATAATTTAATTAAATTATCTAAAACTAATGTTTTTCATAACTTCCTTCACAAAAGAAATTTTTTTCTCATTATAAATTATATAAAGCTAAGTTTTACAAGTGCATTTACAATAATATAAATGTTTTTTTAACCACAAGGCAGGAGGAGGCAGATTCTATAATCTCTTCTTTCATTTGATTTGCTTAAAAATTTAATAGAAGTTCTTATACCATTTTTGTCATTTCCATAAAATTATGAGGTTTTTTAATTTTTCTCAAAAATATTAAAAGAAATAATTAATTGATCAGATACATTAAACATAGCAAAATTCCTAATAGGAAATGTTTTCGATTTATATATATTGTTTAACAATATTAAATTAAACCAATTAAAATTCAAGTAGTTATTGAATCTGTGATAGTGAAAATCGTTGCTTCAATAAAACTTTATTTAAATTACTCCATACATATATGACTCAATCGAAAAATTTGCTTTATCATTATCGTTTTTATAATAAGAAAAAAAGTATGGTCTAAGGAAGAAAAAAAAAGCTCAGTATTTTTTACCAAAGCGTTTTGGTAATGATATTGGTAAATTAGCAACTAAATATAGTTTTATAATATGTGATAAAATTAACAACTAAATATAGTTTTATAATATGTGATAAAATTAACAACTAAATATAGTTTTATAATATGTGATAAAATTTGGTAATTTTATCATTATATCTTGGCATGGCATTAAAATCCTTTATTCAGTTAAATTTACTTTTTAGTTTTGTATTCTTTACTGAATATGTAGTAATAAGAACTGTGATTTCAAAAACCAGAATTTCTGTTAAACCGTTCTTATATGACGGAAAAATTACTAAATAATTGATTTAAATGCCACATATTTTGTTTTTATTAACCAGAATTATGGGGGTTCTTTTAATCAGCAATGTCATTACCATTCAGAGCGGTATTTTTACCGGAGTTGTACGCCAGTTATTTTATCACTGCTAATTATTAAAAAAGAAACTTATAGACGTCCATCATGGAGATCTGTTATCCGCATACAAATCTTTTTTTAAAATTTATTTAAAAAATAGGAAAACTACAGAATTACATACATAACAAATTAACATCTGTTATTTTTATCACAATTAAGTATTATAAAAAAATTATCGACATACATTATAATTTTTTAATTTGTTCTAAAAATACGAAAACTACAGGATTGCATACCTAGCAACTTAACGCCTGTCATTTTTATCACAGTTAACTACTATTAAAAAAATCATCGACGTCCACCTCAGTGACTCATTATCCGTTTGTTAATTTATACATACATATCGTTACATACAAATCGTTATACATATCGGTTTTTAATTTATTCTAAAAATAAGAAAACTACTGAGTTGCATACCTAAAAATTTAGCACAGTTAACTGTTGTAAAAAATAAAGACGACCATCACTGTGATCCATTATTGGTATACAAATCTTTTTTTAATTTATTCAAAAAATAAGAAAACTACAGAATTGCATATCCAACAACTTTACGCCTGTTACTTTTATCACTGCTAAATATTATAAAAGAAAATTACCAATGTACATGGTGCTAATCCATATTCCTTGTATAAATCACTTTTAATTGCTTCTAAAAATAAGAAAACTACAAAAGTACGTATCTAACAACTAAACGCGTTATTTTTGTCACTCCTAGTAATGTTGAAAGAAAGTTATCGAAGTTCATCGTAGTGATCCATTCTCCCCGTACAATTTTTTTTTTAAATTTATTCTGTAAACACCAAGAAAACTACAGAATTACATACTTAACAACTTAGCGCCAGTTATTTTTATCACTGCTAACTATTATAAAAAAATTATCGACGTTTACCTATGGCGGTGATCTTAACTAATTTTCCTTAATGGATAACGACCATGTGCAGAAAGATTCAAAAATAGCAATTTTTAATCCAAATGAATATTTCTTTCTGATACAATTGCTATTTTTCCTGAAAATTTTTCAGATTTCTCAAGTGTGTGGCAATACCTCTTTTTTGTCCTCCTTGCTTGCTTAAAATTAGTTGCCTGAGAATACCACTTTAAATTAATTTCTGCTAATTACTGCTACAACTATGTTAATTACAAATCTTTTTAAATTCTTTCAAAAATGACCCGAAATTCAACCTGGATTGGGAAAGGTCGCTTGACGACCTTGTGAGAAATATGGGCGTGACGTTACCTAATTAAATGTAGCAAGATCAAGATCAAATATATTCAAATTACTTTCTATATTTTTCTTGCTTCAAGTAGGTATATAAACTGTCGTTCGATTGATTCAGAATCATTCAAGCTCTCCAGTTCCGAAGTTTATCTTTTCTTTAGAAAAATATTCTTAATCATACAACATGATGTTCAAGGTAAGATTTATCATGATAAAAAAAATGGATTCTCAAAATACGTAATTAAATGGTCTAAAATAATAAATTTAATAAATAATTTCAAAGATAGCAATTAGCCTTCAGTTTGCTTACTATAGTTTGCCTACTTAGCTTACTATATTCGCTGGTTTGCGCAATATTTTCATAAACTAAAATGTCAAGTTTTAGGCAGAAACGATTCATAATTTTTCTTAACCCTCTGACTCTTTAGTTATGAAATACAGCCTCGTACACCTAAGTCCTTTTTTCGTTAACGGAAAAATTTTTTAAACATGACTTACTTCCAAACTATAATTTTTTTAACTTGCACTTATTCGCAATAATTTAGATCTCAGTGAAACAATTGTTCATCATTAAAACGTCTTTAATTTACAAATTCAATAACTGATAAATTGTTAATTACTGATATTTCAATTACTGATGAAATTCAATTACTGATAAATTTTCAGAATAAAAATTAATTTAAACTACTTTCTTTTGATTTTACATTTTAGAACAAATATAATTCCAAGAATCTAACAGATTTTTTTAGTAACTATTAGATTTTTTATAATTAAAAATACCAAAATATATTTTTACTTCTAATTAGAGAGTCAGAAAAAATATATATATATAAGAGACACCGGATCTACGCCAAAGGGTTAAAGTAATTATTTTGGACTACAATTTTTAGAAATATTGCTGCCATTCAAAGTTTTCTTCTTTAAAAATAATTTTAACAGGTTTTTTTTCAAATTTTATTATTTTCATTTCACATTTGAAAGATTCGAAAAGAATATTCGTTGCATTCTTTTTGTATTCATATAAAAAAAATTTCATTTATTAACATAGGCTTTAATACACGGACATAAAAGGAAAACAAATGTATGAAAGTGACTCAAGTTTTGATCAACATTTAGTATAGCGTTATTGAATTAATTAATATATTTTTACTTGTAATTGGAGCTTTGGAAAAAATATATATTTAAGGGAGACCGGTGTCCCATCTTTGAAATAGGGTTAAAACAATTTTTTAGATAATAAATTTTAGAAATATTATTGCAATTAAAAGTTTCCTTCGTTAAAAATAATTTTAACTGCTTTTTCAAGGTTTATTTTTATTTCTAATTTGAAAGTTTCGAAAAAAAATCCGTTACTTTCTTTTTGTATTCCTGTAAAAAAAGTTTCATTTGTAAAAGTAAATTTCATTTACATATGCTTCAATACATAGACATAAAAAAAAATTGTATGAAAATGATTCAACATTTGATCAGCATTTAATATAACATAACTGATTTAATTATTAATGAAAAAAAATATTTTTCTTACAGGCTCTTCTTATCGCCTCCCTTGCCGCCGTTGCACTAGCACAATACGGCTATGGTCACGCCCCTGCATACGGTCATCATGATGACTACGTAAGTTTACTTTATGATTTTCATTCCATGTTTCTTGAATTTATTAAAAAATATATTATAATCCGTAAGATTTTTAATAAGTTTTAATTATATTTCAAATGTACATTGCGGACGTTGATAAGCTTTAGACATAAAGAACTGAAAAAAATCTCTATATTTAAATTTTAAAGCTAGTCTGCACTTTGCTAGTATAGTTTTTCACAGTTTTAAAGCAGAAAAATTTTACTTACATTAATTCAAAAATTTCAAATTTCATTTTCCAATTTTACTTTATTTGAACATTATATTTTTAAAAATGTGAAAAAATATATTTTTTTTAATATTAGCTGAAAAAAGAGTTAAAGGTTGTAGAAAGAAAAATAGCAGAGTTGAGTATTAGTGTTTTTTCTTAAGTAACGAGTAAAATACAAGTACAAGAATAAAAGTACCGAGTTTTTAACAGAAAGTACAGTTCCAGAAAAGCAACGAATGAAAAGTTAAAATACAATTATAACGAATGCATTTACATACTGAGAAGTAAGAATCGATTCACAGAATATGATAATATTTACCGTGTTTCTGGCTCTATGGGAACACCAAAAAGCTCGGTAATTTTTACTGAAGCACTGTGATAATAATTCGCAAGTTTTCTTATCAAATATTTTTCATATCGTAACTTAAATTTTTCTTAATTCACTTGTAATGATTTTTTCTTTTTACTCTATCAAAAATTCCAGGTCTCATAATAACGGTACATTTGTATTGGCACATTTTGTGCATCATTCATAAAATCCATTTTATCTTAAAATCCATTTTTACCAGTTCCATTTTTCAGAAAATGTATCTTAATTTTTATAATAATATTTATTTAACTAGAGGGATTCAATAATTTCACGAAAGATATTACTCTAAAAATTTAGTTATATCAGATTTTTTATTCAGTAATATGTTCCAGTAGCAATGAACTTTACGGTAAAAAGTATTGACACCTTCAGTGTCGACATTTTTTACCAGAATTTTATCCGAAACTTCTGCAGTGTAATGTGCTTTAATGTATATAGCTAATTAATTTTAATTTTCATTACAATGTGAAATGTAAATATGATTTTTAAATTACCTTTGAGTATTATATTAAATATAGTTTTAATAAAAATTAATAGAATCTATAGATATAAGACAAAAAAGTAAAAATATCGAAGACAAAATACTCAATCGTTAGTAACTGTACTGAGGAATAAGATTTTTGATCGCAAAACATGAAGTAACCCCATTAAATCCCCATTAGTTTTGATATATCTATACTTTTTAGTCACTCTTAAAGTTTTATGAGTTTTAGAATAATAATCGTACATAATTTGGCAAAAATTATAAATTATCTATGTCTACAATTTAGGCTCAACCCATCCCATACCAATATGGATACGACATTGCTGGTGACCACGGTGAATTCAAACAGACCAGACAAGAGCAAGGAGATGGACACGGCAATGTTCAAGGAAGCTACAGCTACGTTGATGCCCATGGAATCCAAAGACAAGTTGACTACGTAGCTGATGGACATGGTTTCCGTGCCTCCGTAAAGACCAATGAACCAGGAACCGAAAGCCAAAACCCCGCTGATGTTGAACTCCATGCCCAACCTGCTCAAGTACACCAACCAGCCTACTCTGCACCAAGATACGCTGCCGCCCCAGCCCCACACTACGGAGGATACGGACACTACTAAAAAGGTACATTTTCTTTTTTAATTTATAAGTCAATTTGTTCAAAATATATCAAAAACTAATAAATGCATAAAAATGTCATTGTGACATATATGGAAATCATAAAAAAAAAGAGTTATTAGAGTTAAAAGAGTTAAAAGAGTTAGAGTCCACTATTAAATAGGTATGAACACATAATATATATAGGTATATAATAGGTATAGGTATAGAAACGCAAACATTTTATTAAAGATTTCGATGCAAAATTTATTTATTGTTAACATGAGGTGTTTGACTAAACGGTCTTAATGTAAACAACCGTTACTGGTGCATTAATTTAGAATTCAAACTTATGATATTAGTGCTTAATTTAAATTTATTATTTATTTTAAAATTAATTTTAGCAGTCGGTTTTTTATTAAAGATAAAAAAGAGTTTCTGATGAGATTCCAGGGGTCCCACATTACTATAAAACAACTCAACTCAACTTTCGCACGAAGAAATAGTTGTAAGTTCGTACTACTAGACTAATTTCAGTTCTGACAATGAGATAGAACGTGATAATTAAACAATTTTACCGAACAGATGTTTTTCTAATTTAGCAATTTATACAATTAAGAAAATGATGATTATTTTTCTACACTTATTCAATAAAACCATTATTTTTGTAAAAGTTCAATCTGAAATTCATTAATAATTTAATTAAATGCTTGTTTATTTAAATTTTTGATGTCATGAGTTATATTTAAAGTTGATTATATATTTACTTGAGTTTATATCAGCTGATTGTATTTTTTGCACAATAATTTCAATTCATTCAATCTTTACAAAAAGTGCCAAAAATTGAGTAAATTTTACATAAATTGATTAAGTTTCATTTCAGGTGATAAAATTTTACATAAAAAGATTTAATTCTATTAATCTTTTTTAATTAAATATTAAATTGCTTTTATTCAATAGTATTTAACCTTCGAACTAAAGTTATGTAATATGATAGAATTTATTATTTTTCTTGAATTTACTGAGACTATTCAAATTTTTTCAAATATTTAATGGAAAATTTTAGGTAAAATCATAATAATTCGTTCTTAATACCATTTAAAGTTGATATCTCATGTATTCAATTTAATTGATGCATTCAATTAAATCTGATTAGGTTTACTCATGCTACTTTCAAAATTGAATGATTATTTTGCCAGAAAAAAACATGCAAAAAGAAAATATGATTAAAATACGTGGTTTCACTTATAGCAATTTTAGTGTTTTAACAATTATAGAAAAATATTCCCTCCTCTTACTAAAATTCTTATAGCATTGCTAAATATCATGCGAAAGCTTAACAATAAGCATATTAAAGCAATATGAAAAACAGAATCATTAAACAAAATCTGTATTTTAAACAAGAGAAATATTCCTTCGATATTCTTTTTAATTATTACAGTATTGCTTAACATTTGAGAGTTCTAAAATGGAATATTATTTGAGTTTTATTGTAAAATATTCCTAATAATAATATTTTTTTCATTTCAGATAAATCATCTAGGATTTTACAATTTACAAAAGAATTTATTGCTATTCTAAAATAGAATCATTTATTATAGAATTTCTCATGTATGATCAACATTTCTATTTATTACATGAAGCCTAATCCTTCGTTTCTAATCCACTTCAGGAATTAATTATTTAATTTTGTATGAAAATAAAAACAGCTTTATGGCTTATCACATGATTTTGTAAATATTTAGTTCAATAAATTAATTTATTTTTAATTGTGTCTTATATTTATTCACTATACTATTTAGCAATAGAATTCATCCTGTAATTTATTAGGTTTGACACATTTCGAGACATTTTAGATGATTTGAGGCTATCAGCCTTAAAATTTATAAAATATACATGTTTTCCATAAAACAAAATCCGGTTACTTAAAATAATATATTGAAATATGGAGCATTCAAAATAATATTTCTATAATTAAAATAAGTCACAACATATTCCTCAACACAACTTCCATTTATTGTGATCTTCCTATTACTTTTGCAATAAAGAAAATATTTATTTTTGTGTTTTAATACTTTTATAACGAAAGCGATTACAATGTACGCAAAGATAATTTTAAAAATATTGTCTCTCTTTTAATGCAATTTTAAATTTTTTTAACATATAACTTTCAATTTAAACTGTTCTAAAATATTGATAAAAAATGTTTTTAAGCATTAGTTATATTTTGTGGATGTGACAACATTGCTATATTATTAAATTTTGCTCAAATAATTATAAAAATATTTATAATTTAACCGTTAAACTGCATTTTATGTCGATAGTACATAATATTAGTTAAACTATTGAAGGGATAAAGTAAGATATTCTAGCTTTATTTTACTACTTTTCCCTTCAGAGTAAAAGAAGTGTAATAAATGCTGCATTCAGGTTTCAAAAAAGTTCTTGAAAATAAGAAGTAATTTTGAAAAATTTTCCATGATGGACACGGTTAATGGTTTACGTCAGTTGGAAACGAAGTGGAAAACATTTTGATCATTTTGAGAATATTTAATATATAAATGATATAATATATAGCTCTACCTTAAGTATATTTTCCTTGAATTTTTAACAATTATGCTTTAAAAAAAGTTGGTTTTACATTGTTTAGAATCATAATTTTTCAAAATAATTAGAATATTTCTGAGAAAAGAACTTAAATAGTCTAAAAACTCCTACAATCTAAATATATCTTAGTAAAAGAACGAATTTTTTTAATGTAATGCTTTTGCAAGTTCAATAATTAAGGTAAAGAATAATAAATGCATTAATACTAAGCCAACAAACAAGTTATTAAAATAACAAAGCAGTAAAAAAATTCCCAAGCTTCTGATGGCAGCTACTTTACAACAAACTGGTGCTTCACTATGTGTTCCATTACACCAAAACCAAGTATAGTTCCTAGTGTAGTAAAGCCCCTAGAATGTTCTTTTACACTACTTGGTGTAAAGTGGCCACCACCATGTTTTTTATTTAGTAACAGTAAAAATTATAACGACAGTAAGCTATCATACGCATAAGAATCAGTAAAGTTACTTTTAAGATACAATATAAAACAGAATCTAAAGATGCAATTTAAAGCAAGGATCATAAATTTTTGGGACATATTTACAGTTTTTCTTAAAATAAAAATAGTTTGTTAATCAGACAAACACACAGAAGAGGCAGAATAATATGAATTCGATCAAAACTGAAGTGAATAAAAGTTAAATATTTTAAAATTATTTTATACAATTGATAAATTTAAGTAAATCTTATGAAACTAAAGCTAAAAACGTACACGCATTTTATAAATATTTATATCAGTTGTTTATCAAATAAATGCAAAAAGGATAACAATCAGATAAATTACTTGACAAATAATTGACAACAATCAATATTTTTTATCATTCAGGGAAATAATTCTAACTCACATGGTATTTAGTCGGCTATGGCAAGATTGTCAAATAAAAGTGATAAGAAATACGTTTCATGTAGACAAACGGCCATCTTGGCTACTATATTTACAATATCTTGAAATTGCACAATTATTCGCCTTTAAACTTTAAATAACAGTCCAAG
The DNA here is from genome assembly GCF_982258835.1 of Parasteatoda tepidariorum. Classification (NCBI taxonomy): domain Eukaryota; kingdom Metazoa; phylum Arthropoda; class Arachnida; order Araneae; family Theridiidae; genus Parasteatoda; species Parasteatoda tepidariorum. Next base: position 77,787,417 of record NC_141757.1, read on the forward strand.
ATCCTTTATTATACGTTTAAAACTTGATTTTCCATTATTTCATAAAAACGTTTAGTTAAATACTCAAATATACATCTATTACTCTCCAAATTTACGGACCTCCGAAAAACAGCAGTTGCGGTCATGTTAACCGTAGGAGTTTTTCGTGACTTTTCACACCATGTAACGCAAATGCAAGTTAGTTCCATAAAAAGTCCTCCACGAATTCTAGTTTGTCTCTATGCTTGATTCAAGAGTTCCCTTGTCTTCAGGGGTGAGTTCAAAATACAAGGATATGGAGTTGAACATTTATAGTCATAAACTCATAATCGTGTCTGCTGTTATTTACCAATGAGCTATAAATTAGAGTAGGCTACATCAATTATTTGTCTAAATATTCAACTACATCCTTTGAATTGTGCTAGAACGTTCGATTCGTTGTTAACTTGAAAGAAAATAAGCATTCACACAATTTTTATAATTTTTCAATGCGCGATTCGCGACCGCAACGCTCGAGTACGCCCTCTAGCGGGAGTCTGAAAATAGCAAGCATTAATTTACTAAGTTTTCATTTAGTTCCATCAAAATCATTGGCAGAATCAGGCGCCATTTTCTTAGCAGCAAATAAGGAGCAAAATTCCCCTAAGGAAAAGGCGAAAGAACTTGAAAAAACTCTCCAGAATATTGGTATATCTTTCAGAAACAGAACACGTCAAACATTTGAAGAAAAATTCCTCAGTAATTTTTATCTTCTATTATCAAAAAACTTGCAACTGATAACTTCCGATTTCGGGATCGCTGATCACTGTTACAGATGTGTATTACGGTAAAATACATTGCTGCTGTCTTCAATTCATTACAAATTAAAGTGGTCAACATTGCTTTCTTTATTCCAATGAATAAATGTGAATTCAGAACGTACAGAACTGTAATAGTTATAGAATATTCTTCTTCTTTTTATAGAATAGTATATATTTCTGAATCTATATAATTCGGAAAACAACAATGAAGAATTATCAGAATTACTTGAAATAGTATCATTTGTACTGATTATTCATAAATTTTTATCGTTTTCTTGGTAAGTGTTTTTTAGTTTTGAAAGAATAATTTCAACTAGAATTCAGCTATTCTGTTTTTAAGCTACATATTAAAATTCATATCGAGATCTTACAATTATAAAATTTTGCTGTGTGGTTTGTTATCTAAAAGTAATGAAGGGATAAACTATGTATATATTATTGGAGAATAAAGTTTTCAAACAAAGAACATATCATTTTGGAATTCTCCGGATTTATAATAATCAGGTAAGTGTTATGATTTTTATAATAAAAAATTTGCTTGTAAGTAATTTTTTTTTCTTATTTGATGATAATTCTCTACGGAATGATTTTTTACGTTTGATTAAGAACTGGAAGAATAAAAAAACGAAACAATATGGAAGTTTTTTATTTCAGTATGAGGAATTTTTAAAATCGTCTTTTTATTCTATGAATTCTTTTTCTTACGTTTTTTAGTTTATAATTTTTTGATAAAAATTGTTGTTAAAATAATTTTTTTGAAAAATTAAATGGTATAACATTATTTGCTTACGTAAACTTCGTGCATATTCTAATGTTTGAAGTAATATGATTCAGAAAAGTAAGGAATAAAAATTCGGTACTTGCGTATTAACGCCACCGCAACTACAGATTTGGCGGTTGTTAAGTGCATCTACACCTAAAGATTTTGCGACAAATCATAAAATAAAACACTTTATTATTTAAAATCAAAACACTTTCAAAATTCAGAACACTTTATTTAAAATCAAAGTAGATAATCGGATTTCGGTGGAAAATGAGCCGATATAGAGTTTAACATAGATTCTAAACAATCTCTATTTTCTTTCATCTCATGCTGTCGCCACATGAACTCTAATAAATAAGATTCCAAATGAAATTACATTTCCAAAACGTACGTTTACCATAATAAAGTTTCATGTCATAAGAATCGGTACATTTTCGGTTTTTCTTTTTTCTTTTTTTTTTTTTTTTAGTAAAATATTTCGCTCCTGAAAAAATAAAATTGCATCTTGTTCTATTTTTGGCAAATCCCAAAGACGCATTTTTGTAGCACCAAAAAATGGAGTCAAAAATTGAAGAACATATCATTTTGGAATTCTCCGGATTTATAAAGCAGGTAAGTGTTATAATTTATAAAATAAAAAATTTTACTTGTAAATAATTTTTTATCTTATTTGATGATAGTTTTCTATAGAATAGTTTTCTACGTCCAATTATTAATAAAACAAAAACATGAAAGTTTTTTAATTTTAATGTGAAGAATTTTTAGAATTGTTTTTTTCTTTTGTTTCGTAATCATTCTTTATTTTAGGTTTTTTAGTTTCTAAATAAAGATTTTTATTAAAATTGTTGTCAAAAAACTATTTTTACAAAATTAAATTGCATGTAAAATTTTGAGGCTTATGTATACTTTTTGCTTTTTTTAATGTTTGAAGTAATATGATTCTTAAAGCTATGGAATGTAAAGTTTAAATTGGCTTTTCATGCTATATCATTAAATTTAGTGAAACTATTTCCCAGGAGGTTTTAACTCTAATAAGAAGATACATATTTTTTTCCTGTTTACTTACAAATATTTTTCCGATGTGTTTTGGATGTTCCTTCCCTAAAAAAAAAAAAAAAAAAAAAAAAAAAAAAAAAAAGAGGGGATACCATTTTGTTTCCGTTTGCATAAGAAAGAATATCAAACATTTTTCTTTTTTAAATTTAATAAGCCACAATAAAGAAGAAACGTTACAATGCTACACGCTACATTAAAGACGTTTCCAGAGTAACTGAATGATTGTTCATTTAGAAATCGCAAGTATTCGTCTCATACAACAGCGCCCCCTATAGTTCGTTGCGATCGCGATACACCACAGTTTTCACAATGAATAAAATCATTTGAAGGTGGAATTCATTTATTGTCTTACTTAAATTATTTATTTCATTATACTTCAATGAAAGTTAAATTCATAAGTAGGCTTCGGAAATAATAATGTAAGCTTCGTTACTTTTCTTTTAAATTTAAATTTTAGTTGATTGATTAAATTATTAAAATTATTCATTAAATTTCTTTTGAAAATTGATGCAATATTACAAATGGTCTCACTTACCCCCACCCCCCAAAGAAAAACTCATGATATTCCATTTTATAAGGAAAGTATTAGGAAAGATTTATTTGAATATTAGGCAGATGTTCCATTAGCTTTAGAGGCATCCCTGCCCTTGCTACCGTGTATTGCCGCGTCATTTATCCAATAATATTTTGAATATATACAGTCCTTGTTTTATGTTTAAGTAGAAAATTAGAGTAAGAAAGAAGAGCCGATCTTATTTAGTTATGCTTCCTAAATCAGAATTATGTTTTTACAAAATTAATTCGGTATATTACTTGTTCAGTACAGTACAGTACAGTCTAAATATCTGTATTGCCTGAGGTCCAGCTAATCAAATATTAATCAAAATTGATAATAGATTAAGTAATAATGCCACAATGTTTAAAATAGTTAATTCCAGTTAAGCGTGATTTACAGAAATTTAAAAAATAAAAATTATTAAAAGAAAACTGCTCTTTAAAACCTTTAAGTTAACCCAAAAATCTTATCATTTGTTCTTTCAAAAACACTGCTTGAAATTTCATTCATTTGAACTGACCATTAAAGTGCGTTAACTTTTAAGTTTCAATAATAATGAAAAATAATTACATCTTCAATTAAATCACAAATATTAATTGTTTTAAGTCAGTAAAATTGTTATTTTTGAAGTTTATTTTTTCAGTAGTTTTTAAGTTATACATTTAATACGAAAATATAAGAGACACAAGGAATTCCGTGCATATTTTTTTTCAACTTGAAGGAAAAAAATTCACTTAAAAATTGGAATTACCTAAGAAAAAATAAAATAGAGAAAGGAGAGATAATAATTGACAAATTTTTAAAACAGCAAAAGATGAACAAAATTTATTTGAACTGAAACAGAAATACTAAAAAAAAAAATCAAAAAAATTACACTTTAATTAGCAAACACCATTCTTAGATATTATTAAAAACGAATTACTTATGTAGAAATGGTATGCCTTAAAAAAACGGCTTGCTGAAGAAAAAAAATGGTATTTTTAACTTTTTACTTACCCTTTATACTATTGAAAAATTTCAGAGAAACCTGAAAATAAGAACTATTTCACAGGTGGTTGCTGACGTTTAGTTGGAAAGATCAAACTTATGTGACTTGATTTCATGAGATGATTCGAAAATTGAGATGGGATAGCTGAGAATAGTTACCTAGCACATCATCTTTGAACAATATATTAAATTGAACAAGATTACACTTTTTTTTTATTTTAAAAGATATTCTCTCTATTTATGAATGCATTTTCATAAATTTCATGTTATAACCGTCTTTGAACAGTCTAAAGCCCTGGATACGTAGATTAAGTAGCGACACACCATCTTATTGACCGGACTTTCTGTTCTTAAACGCAATTTTTTATTGATCAATATTTTCTTATTCTTGAAGATATCATAATTTTTAACATTTTATTCATTTTTATTTTTCTCTCTGAAATTATTTGCTTTATTTTTATTCTATTCACTGGAAATAATACCTTATCTATAAGTTAAAACTTTATCATTTTGTCTTTCATAAACTGCTGTAATTTTTTTCTGTCGTTTTTTTATGAGGTTCAAAGGGTGGTATAATTTGAGAATTTAACCCATCAATTTTGAAGAATTTAAAAGAATTTTATGGGCATTATTATCGTGTTTAAAGAAAAAGTTTCCCCAATACTTCAAATCTTTTTCTTCTCTATCAATACCAATTGCTATTTGCTCTTTTAGAATAAAAAAATTACAAAAACTTAAAGTACAATTAGTTAAATTTAAAATGAAATCTCAATTATAATTTTAGATGCCAATAACAAAATCTTAAAATATTTCAAAATTGAGGTTTAATTTTTAAAATATTAAATGAAATGAAAATGTGTTTATCAATTAAATATAAAACCGTACTATTTTACCCTATCAAGTACATAAAGATATTTTATTCATCTATTTTATGTTTTTTTTAATAGTTTGTCACCTCAAATGCTAACAAAATAAACAGTTCAATTTATTTGCACTTGGTAACTTTGCACTGGTGAATTTATCGCCAGCACTGGCGAAATGGAAAAGTACTTATAAAACATATTATAAATATAAAACCAATTAACTCACTTGAACAGCATTAATATTTTCAGAAATAATCTTGTCTTTAATTGTATTACCTTATACTCTCATCAATATCACAAACATAAGAGTTAAAGCTCTTAAATTTATATGGATTCACTTTGATTGAAATATATTATTTGGGTATTTATAAAATTGCACGATAAATATTTTATTTTAATAAATAATTTCAAAAACAAAACATGTTAATTTTATCAATCGGATGAAAGTTAAACAATCAACCTGCGAGGTATATAAAATGAAAAAATAAATATATATTTTACTGAATTAGTGCAAAGATATTCAAATTGTAAATTTATATATTTCGTTTTGATTCTTTAATAATTTTATATGTTATTTCGAATTTTATAGTTTTATTTCAACCTGGATTGGAAAAGGTCGCTTGACGGCCTTGTGAGAAATATGGGTGTGACGTTACCTAATTAACTGTCGCAAGATCACGATCAAAATATTCAAATTATTTTCTAAATTTTTTGTTGCTTCAAGTAGGTATATAAACTCTCGTACGATTGACTCAGAATCATTCAATCTCAACAGCTCTGAAGTTTATCTTTTCTTTAGAAAAACATTCTTAAGCATACAACATGATGTTCAAGGTAAGGTTTATCATGATTTTAAAAAATGGATTTTTAAAATACGTAATTAAACGGTCTGAAAAAATAAATTTAATAAATAATTTCAATGATGGCAATTAGCTTTCAGTTTACTTACTATAGCTTTTATACTATAGTTTGCTACTATAGTTTACTATAGTTTGCTTACTTAGTATACTACATTCGCAGGTTTGCACAATATTTTTACAAACTAAAATGTAATGTTTCTTTATTCAGAAACTATTATAAAAATAATAATAATAGTAATAATAATAAGTTTTCTCAGCCCGTTGACGCAGAATTTTCATGAAGCATATTTATCGTACTTTTTTCATTATTTTGTATTAATTTAAGGCCAAAATAGGTTAAAAAGTATTGTATTTAGTATTTTAAAAATTTTTGATTATGAAATACGGCCTCAGACAACGGTGTCCTTTTTTCGTTAAAGGTAAAATTTTCTTAGGATAACGTTAAAGGTAAAAAATTTTAATTTTATAAACACTTCCAAGCAATAATTTTTCAAAATCACACTTATTTGCTGTAATTTAGATCTTAGAGAAACAATTGTTTATCATTGAAATTTCTTTAATTTACGAATTCAATTATTGAAGAATTTATGATTATGAATAAAAAAGCAATTTAAACTACTTTCTTTAGATTTCACATTTTAGAATAAATATAGTAATAATTTTAGTAACTATTAGATTTTTTTTATAATTTAAAATACCAAAAAATAGTTTTAATTGTAATTAGTGCTTTAGAAAAAATATATATATTTGAGGGACAACAGCGTCCCATTTTTAAGAAAGGGCTAAAGCAATTTTTTAGATAATAAATTTTAGAAATATTATTATAATTAAAAGTTTCCTTCTTCAAAAATAATTTTAACTGCGTTTTTCAAGTTTTATTATTTTCATTTCTCACTTGAAAGTTTTGAAAAAAATATCCGTTACTTTTTTTTGTATTCCTGTAAAATTTGCTTTCATTTTATTAACGCATGCATTTATTAATACATAGCATTTATTAATGCATGCATTTATTATACATGCATTTATTAATACACTATGTATTTATTAATACATAGACATAAAAGGAAAAAAAATTGTAAGAAAATTATTCAACATTTGATCAGCATTTAATACGGCATAACTGATTTAATTATTAATGCAAAACATATTTTTCTAATAGGCTCTCCTTATCGCCTCCCTCGCCGCCGTTGCATTAGCTCAATACGGCTATGGTCACGCCCCTGCATACGGTCATCATGATGACTACGTAAGTTTGCTTTATGATTTTCATTCCATGTTTCATGAATTTGTATAAAAATATTATTATTTGTAGGATTTTTAATAAGTTTTAATTATATTCGGAATGTACGTTGCGGACGTTGATAAGCTATAGACTTAAAGAACTGAAAAAAATCTCTATATTTAAATTTTAAAGCTAGTCTGCACTTTACTAGTATAGTTTTTCAGTTTTAAATTCAAAAATATAAAATTTCATTTCCTAATTACTTACTTTATTTGAATAAGATATTTTTAAAGATATGAAAAAAATATACTTTTTTGAATATTTGTTGAAAAAAAAGAGTTAAAAATTGTTGAAGGAAAAATAACACAGTTGAGCATTAGTGTAAAGAGTTTTTTCTTTAGTAGCGAGTAAAGTACAAATACTGGAATAAAAGTACCGAGTTTTAAACGGAAGGTATAGTTCTAGAAGAGCAACGAGTAAAAAGTTCAAATACAATTATAAAAAATGGACTTACACTCTCTGAAAAAAAGATATAGTTAAAACTGGCAGAATATGTTAATAATTACCGTATTCCTGACTCTATGGGAACAACAAAAAGCTCGGTAATTTTAACCGAAGATCTTTGATAATAGTTCGTAAGTATTCTTATCAAATTTTTTTATTTCGTAGCTGAAATTTCATTAAATTTACTTCTAATGATTTTTTCTAATTACACTATCAATAATACAGATTAAAATTATGGTATAAAGTATAGGCACTTTGGGTACATCATTCGTAAAATCCATTTTTTCCTGTTCCATTTTTTAGAAAATATATCGTAATTTTTAAAGTAATATTGATTTAATTAGAGTGATTCAATAATTTGACAACAGATATTACTGTAAAAATTTAGGTATATCAGATTTTTTATTCAGTAATATGTTCCAGTAGCAATGGATTTTAAGGTAAAAATTATCCACACCCTGAGAGCCGGTACTTTTTACCGAAATTTTATCTGGAATTTTTTACAGTGTAATGTGCTTTTATGTATATCGCTAATTAATTTTAATTACACTGTGAAATTTAAATATAATTTTTTAATTACTTTTAAATATTATTTTATATTATTTTGTATATTTTCTGGAGTATAATATTTTGAATATTAGATTAAATATAGTCTAAATAAAGATGAATAGAATCTATAGATATAAGACAAAAAAGGAGAAATATCGAGGAAAAAATGTACAATCGTTAATAATTGTACTTTCTTATAAAATAAAAATTGAGGTATGAGATATTTGATCGCAAAATGCGAAGTAACCCCATTAAATTCTTATTAATTTTGATATTTCAATACTTTAAAGATTCTGATTCAAACTTTTTAGTTTTTCTTAAATAAATTATATATGTCTACAATTTAGGCTCAACCCATCCCATACCAATATGGATACGACATTGCCGGTGACCACGGTGAATTCAAACAGACCAGACAAGAGCACGGAGATGGACACGGCAACGTTCAAGGAAGCTACAGCTACGTTGATGCCCATGGAATCCAAAGACAAGTTGACTATGTAGCTGATGGACATGGTTTCCGTGCCTCTGTCAAGACCAACGAACCAGGAACTGACAACCAAAGCCCCGCTGATGTTGAACTCCATGCCCAACCTGCTCAAGTACACCAACCAGCCTACTCTGCACCAAGATACGGACACTATTAAATAGGTATGAACACAAAATATATAAAGGTATATAATAGGTATAGGTATATAATAGGTATAGGTATAGAAACGCAAGCATTTTATAAAAGATTTCGATGCAAAATTTATTTATTTATTTATCGTTAACATGAGGCGTTTGACTATAAACAGTCTTAATGTAAACAACCTATACTAGTGCAATAATTTAGAAATCAAACTTATGATCTTAGTGATTAATTTTATTTCATTAATTATTTTAAAATTATTTTTTGCAGTCTGTTTTCATTAAAGATAAAAAAGAGTTTCTGGTGAGATTCTAAGGCCCCACATAACTATAAAACAACTCAACTTTCGGTCGAAGAAATAGTTGTACGTTCGTACTACTAGACTTAAATTCCGACAGAGAGGTAGAACGTGATAATTAAACAATTTTACCAAAAGATATTTTTGAATTTATCAATTTATACAATTAACAAAATGTTGAAAATTTTTCTGCACTTATTCAATAAAACCATTATTTTTTAAGTTTAATCTAAAATTCAAAAATAATTAGATTAAATATTTTATTTAAATTTTTAATTTGATGAGTTATATTTTAAGTTGATTATTAATTTATTTGAGTTTATATCATTTGATTGCATTTTTTACATAATAATTTTAATCTTTGCAAAAATTGTCAAAAATTGAGTAAATTTTATATAAATTGATTAAGTTTTATTTCAGGTATTATGTTTTACACAAAATGATTTAATTCTATTACTAATATTTTTAAATTAAATCCTAAATTGCTTTTATTTAATAGCATTTAGCCTTCAAAATATGAACCAAAGTTATGTAATATGATAGAATTTACTATTTTTCTTAAATTTACTGAAATTATTAGAATTTTTTCAAATTTTTAATAGAAAATTTTAAATAAAATCATAATAATTAGTTTTCAATACCATTTAAAGTTGATATCTTATGCATTCAATTAAATCTGATTATGTTTTATTTTGCTACTTTCAAAATTGAAGGATTATTTTACTAGAAAAAACATGCAAAAATAAAATATGATTAAAATACATAATTTCACTAATAGTCACTTTAGTGTTTTAACAGTTATAGAGTAAATATCCCCTCCTCGTACTAAAAGTTTTATAGCAATGTTAAATATCATGCAAAAGTTTAACATTAAGTATATGAAAGCAATATGAAAATCAGAATCATTAAATAAAATCTGTATTTAAAACACAAGAAATATTCATTCCATATTCTTTATAATTATTACAGTATTGTTTTACATTTAAGAGTTCTAAAATGGAATATTGTTTGAATTTTATAGTAAAATATATCTAATAATTATATTTTTTTCTTTTCAGATAAATCATCTAGGATTTTACAATTTACAAAAGAATTCTATGCTATTCTAAAATAGGATCATTTAGTGTGGAATTTTCACGTGTGATCAACACTTCTATTTATTTCATAAAGCCTAATCCTTCTTTTATAATCCACTTCAAGAATTAATTTTTTAATTTTGTATGAAAACAAAAACAGCTTTATGGCTTATCACCTTATTTTGTAAATATTTAGTTCAATAAATTAATTTATTTTCAATTGTGTCATATATTTATTGCCTATACTATTCAGCAATAGAATTCATCTGTAATTTATTAAGTTAAGCACATTTCGAGACACTTTAGACGATTTGAAGCTATCAATTTTAAGATTTATAAAATGTACACGTTCTCTGTAAAAAATTCTGTCACTTTAAATAATGTACTCAAATATTGAACATTCAAAATGTAATAAATTTCGCTGTAAAATACACTGTTATAAATTTCGGATTAAATTACGCTATAAAGTACCGGAACTTTGGGTGGATCATCCGTAAAATCTATTTTTATCGTTATATATCATACCGTAATTTCTACAATATATTTATTAAATTGCAGTGATTCAGTATTTTACGTAATTATTGCTGTAAAAATTGCAATTGATCAGATTTTTTTGACCGTAATATGTTCCGATAATATGGATTTTATGGTTAAAAGTACCATCCTCATGACTGCCGGTAATTTTCACCGCAATCTGATCCAGAATTTTTAACAGTATATTAAATAATATCAATGATTACTGAGAAAAGTTCATCGTTTTACATTTTCCTGTTCCAAACTTTCTTTAAAAATTGTTGATATGTATTTATAAACCATGATTTTATAAACCATGCTACTTAAAGACTACAAATGTCTCAATTTTTCTTTAAAAAAAAGAATACCATAATTAAGGAAATATTTCTACATTTATGACAGAAATAATCAACTGAATAAATAACATCGCGGAAGAAAAAAAACTTCTTGCTAAAACCACACATAGATGGTGCCACGAATTAAGAAAGTAGAAGAGCGGAGAAGAAATGTGGAAAAGAATATTATACTTGATTTTAAAGCGATACAGCAAAGAATACTATTAAATTTCAAAATAATTTCTTAAAGAGTTAAATAATTTAATTCATTCATATTTCATTCATTACAGACACCAATCTAAAGATGAAAAAGATTTATAGACAAATAAAAGTATTTGTTTGTTTACATTTCTTGCCTAGTTTTTTTTTCCCCTTTTTTTAAGTTCTTAACCCCCAAATTGTCTTGCGATGAGAATTTGGCTCCTATCAGTTTTCGTGTATAGTGTTTAGAAAATCAAAAATAAGAATTCCACTTGGTCGAATTTTTACTACCATCGAATGAGTTGTTCAACTACTTTTTTTTTAAAGAAAAATATTGTGAATTTTCAAATCACACACAAACTTTAAAAAGCAATATTGAATATAAACTATTCTCCAATTTAAGATCTATACAAGTTGTTCCATTATCACAGTCCTATATAGATATTTTTTCAGAATCCTGAACAAAAATTGTAATCAGCGCGTTACCAAAACTAATTTTTGCAAATCACGATTCACAGTTTAAAAGAAAAATCAATATTTTTTTTCCTCTTTACTATTTTTGAATAATTGCCTTTCTTAATCTTTAATATCAAACTTTGAAAATAGAAGCATTTTTTCTTAATTGATTTGAAAACATGCGGAGAAGAAAGTAAAAGGAAAAAAAGCGCACCTTCTATTGTATGCAAAATTTAGAAACGCGAATATTCTATTTCCGTGCGAGATATAATCAATAATGGCTGTCTTTGTGTGACTGTTGATTCTTCATAAATTCTTCCCATTTGGTTAGAAAACGGAATTATTATTCAATTCAATATTCCTAAATAGGTTACAAATATAATCTTAGTAATCAATCAGATATCATAGAAGTTCTTTCAGACATAATTATTATTTCAGATCTTAAGCGGAAGTTATCTAAATTGGCAATAATTTTCAAATAAATGAAGACAGGCACACCCAAAGAAAAATATATTAATTTTATTAATTGAAAAAAAAAGACACCGTTTGTCTCAATACAAATAAGTAAATAATTTTCGATAAGAACTCTGATATAATTTTCTGCTTGGCATATAGCATTTCACTTTCCTTATTCATCATAGATTTGTAGATCCTCTGTTAATCCATTAAAAAAACATCGTTAAATTTTAATTAATTTATTATTTTTACTTCTCTCCTAAAAAAATAGCTTAAAAATTTTATCGATCGATTACAATAAACTGAAATGTTTGCCTGTGTGTCTCACTTATAGCTCCAGAGCCGTTTATGTAATTAGCCTTAAAATTTAATCAGAAGGTGAAAGCAGTACCGGTGAGAGGGGCGGGAGCTCCGCCCGGAGCGACAGGTAAAGGTGGTGCCGAACAAAACCCAGAGTAATGTTCCGTAAATTATTTATTTCCTCCTTTTTTAAAGTGTTCTTATATATTTATATATTATTTTTTGCAAATTATATATTCTTAGGTTAACTTTTTTTATTGGTTAAAGTTCTCTAAGAAAAAGTTTTACTAAAGATGTAAAGAAGAGTGTGCAGCAGAAAAACCACTCGTTTGGCATTGAATAGAATGAGTTTCGTATTTTTCAGGGAGGATCTTTTCTGTAGAGATTTATGGTTCAGTACTCTTAATATAATGTGAATTTTCTGAAACAAATATTTACATTTTATGTAGAACATACTTCTATTTCGTCTTAAAATGTAATTTAAATTTGAGCTTCTTACCCAAATCTTGGTTTGGTCTGGTCTTGGACTGGGTTTTTTGAGATATTGGAACTTTTAGAAACAAGACAAGAAGGTTAATTTCCAAAATAATTAAATACTTACCAAGATCTTAGTAAATGTAAAGTTAACAACAAGAAACATTTATAAGCATTTACAATATTTTACGTATTTTACTCTATGATATGTATTTAAAATAATTATTAAAAGATTTTTCTGGGAAGCTGAAGTAAGACTTTTTTCTCAAAAAATATCTTCTAATAGCGGGCTCAATAACTTTTCTATTCATCTGATTTATCTAAATGGGCGATTCTTTCGTTACGTGTGTTACTTTTACACGACATATTTCAACTTTAACACTTATTATAATAAACTTGTTAGATATTTTTTATGTTTTTCTTAATTTGTTGTTAAATCTATATGTGTTGTAAGTTTTCAAAACGAAGATTGAAGGCACAAATTAATTTGATGTTGAAAAAAAAAAATTCTGAAATTTTGTTACGTGTGTTACCCTTTATAATGCTAGATATTTGAAACTTTGAATATATTCATTTAATTCTGCGAAGTATAAAGGCAAAAAATTAAGATATTTTCTTTTATAGAGAGATACAATATCGAAGCTGTGTTTACTTCTTCATTTCTTCTTCTGAACTTCTTTATTTTGGAGAAATTGGTGCGTTACGTGTGTTAATTGAACGTTACGTGTGTTACCCTCTGTGAATATTTCAACTGAGAAGTCATAAATGTTGCACTAAAACATTTATTTATTTTAATTTAGCAGAAGAAAAACAATTTATTTTAGCAAATAAAATAGTTAATGGTCTGGAAAGATGGTTGTAGCCCTTCTTTATACTGGTTTAGAGAGTAAAACATAGCAAATCTTAGGCAAATCTATTCCTTCAAAATCATTTCTGTTTGGAAACAAAAATATGCATATTTTCCAATTATTTTATGTAAATATTGCATTTTAAGTTTACAAGCATGTGCATTTGCGTCAATAATGTTCCCGAGATAGAGCATATGTCGTTTTAATTTCAGTTATAGGCGCACTTCTGATCAGGAGGGAACAGAAATTGACTTACTGACTATTTGTGTGCCACAATGTGCATCTATGCATCTTATTCAAGTATCTAACGATACTTATGCATAGATTTTATGCTTTGTATTACCGTTGCCATGTATTGATCTTTTCCATTAATATCTTTATTTCCTTTTGGCTAATATATAATACTGTTGTATTAGGCATGAGTTGATTGGTTAGCTTTGCAAACAACACTGGATAGCAAATAAATGGCACTGGATAGCAACACAATGATATAAATAACTTTGCTTTTTGCTTCGCTTTCAAGATTTTGTACTACACACCTATCCCATAGAAAGAACTTCTGCATGTGATATCGTAAAATATTTCCAAATTAATTTCTTTTTTTATATTTTGATTGACAAAATATGAAATAATTCAACCATATATTTGTTTTTAAATTCTTAACTTGACTTATTACTATAGAAGGTTTCTGTTAGCTCATCTTCTGAAGTAGAATCGTTTTTAAACAGTCTTAAAATAAAAGTGTAGACATTGTTTCACTTTTGTCTTTGCCTTAGGAAAATATTGTAAAGGACTCTATTTTAAACTCTTTAGGAGAGTATCGTCTAAGGAAACAGCTGCTGTGAATAACGGAACTGTGGCTGGATAGCATAATGCTGACTGAAATTCGTTTTGATATTCAAAAGAATATGCCATTGCAAAGTCAACTTGAATTTCCCTGGTTTTAATGCTAGATATGTTTGTTTGGAAAGTATCACCTCGGATTCTTTTAACTCTTACGTATTATTGAAAGTTAGTCCAATTTTCAAGAGTTATTTCAAAACATTCTTCTTGCACATTTGCCATTATATATTTTTTATTGTGAGCTATTTCCATCTTTTTCTCATCGTTACCAAACTACAATAAATGATGGTTAGAAACCTGTAACAAGCAATGAGAAATTTTTGTAAGTATCAGAAGCACCCTTCCAACAATTAGATCCAAAATTTATTTTACTTTATATACATAAATACTTCTACCATCACCATGTATTGTCATAAACGTAATTTTAGCCTTCCAGTTAAAGAATAAAAATTTCATAATATTTGTTTTGATTCTAAGTTTTACAATAGCAATAAATTTTTTAGTCATAAAGCACTAAATACGGAAAATTAAACAATGTTTAGGATGCAACTGACAAAAATCAGTATAAGCGTCTCTTAGAAACATTGTTAGATAGTTCTTTCGAATTATTGCCCGTTTTTCCCCGTAATAATCCAGAGAACCAGCTCTTGTTTCAATACAAGCATAGTATAAACAATTATAACTTTTGAAGAAAATGCATTTATTAATAATTAAGTTCATCTGAAATACTTAGTGGTGAACCTTTTACATCATTATCAATCTGTTTTGAAAGTTCAAGTCTAACTTTCATTATTTCCTTATTTTCTTTCCTTTGAAGTGCAGAATCTTATTCTCTTTTCTTTTTTTCTTCATCTTCTTATTCTTTTAAATCCAGATAAGGACACTATTTTAAGCTTATCCATTTTATAATAATCTAGCAAATACAGTCGAAATATTCTACTTAAACAGAAACGTATAACAAATAGAAGTTTGGGAAAACAATTTCCAAAAGTTTCAAAATTATCGTCTTATTATGTTGTTTTTTTATTAATGCTTATACCGACCTGATTTTACAAAAAACCACAATCTTACAATTCCGTATTTGTGGCATTGAAGTTGCTCGGCGGTTATAAAAAATGTCCGAACATGATTTAAATCTTTTATTGAAAATAAATAAATAATTAAAGTGTATAAGTACCTCTAACACACATAACAGTAACGCGCGTAACTTTTCGTTACGTGTGTTACCTTGAATAAAATTAATTATAAAATTTTAACTATTGGCAGTTTTAATTCGAGAATTTTTTCCGTTGCATATCTTGCCTTCTTAATTTATAAAACAAAAAAATTTTAAATTTTCTTTTTTACTAAAGATTTTACAGAAAAAAATGCAAAATTATGTTACGTGTGTTACTGGGAAATTAGACTATCTTGATTAATCGACTTTCAAACAAGCAAAAAAAATTTAGGCCAAATTAAAAAAATACATTAAACAATGATAAAAGAGTAAAATAGTTATATTTATTACTAAAAACTATTTTATTGCTCTTTAATATTTTAAGAACTCTATTGGAATATAACATAACAAAGAAGAGAACTCCTGTTAAAATTCATAGTGTTCCACCTTTTGTTAGAATTCACATAAATATTTTTTGTAATTCAAAAAACTATCTTAACTATTAAAAAATGTACATCTTCTAGATTCCGAAATTGTGTCATTTTTGATTTTACGATAATTTTGAAAATTTAGTCACTCAGGACCACTTTTCGTGGAATCGCCCAAATGTTTATTATTGTAGTAGTTAGCATAGCACGTAGGTTTTAATTTATTCATTTTTATATACCAATATTACTCTGAGTCGAGAATAACTAATATTTTCCAAAAGTTATTTGGAAGGAATTATCTTTGAATATTTTAATATTACAATAAAGACTGTCAGTTCTTAATTTGTTTTATACGAGGTCAATATCATCTTATTTTTAAGATTTTGTATTACATAAACAATTTATTACAAGTATACCTTTCACTTCGTCATCAAAACTGTCATCATGAACAATTTTAGGTACAGTGAGTGAATAAAGTAAGAATGAGAAAAGAAAGGATGCCAATAAATGGATCAGTGAATAGGAGAATTAGTACGAATCAACAATTAATAAATAGCAGTGAATTTGTTTATGAACGAATCATTGAAGGACATTGAAGGATTTTAGTGAATCGTCGAATGAATGAATGAGTTTATAAATGCATGAAAAATATCATTAAAAATGCATAAAAGAAATTGATTTACGGCAATCGACAACAAAAATTCTTCATTTTCAAAATAATTTTTAACAAAATAACGCCCTATTGAATGAAAATTACAAAGATAACGTCCATCGAAAATGAAACCACGAAAACAACTGGTTTTGGAGAGTCTATAAAACTGTTTGTGACTGCTAAAGCACTGAAAAAATATATTTTAATGTTTATGCTTATAAATTTGTGTGTCATAAAAGATTATGCTCATTAAAAATATTACCTATAATATAAATTACATCTAGAATACTTGAGATAACATTCTCATTAATTGAACTGTCAGTTTTAACTTTGAGTACATTAATTGCAATTTATCTTGTTCTCATATTTTTTTAATCAATATTTAGAATTGACATAGATTTTATAATTATCTGACAGAAATATTATCATTTGAAATTTTTAAAAAATGCGTTTCTCTGCAGCGTTATGACTACATCAACAAGGTAATTCAAGGATTTTTTTAAATATACATACATACATATATATATATATATATATATATATATATATATATATATATATATATATATATATATATATATATATATATATATATATATATATATATATATATATATATATATATATATATATATATATATATATATATATATATATATATATATATATATATATATATATATATATAGATGATAGATAGATAGATACAGGGTGTCCCCAAACGACCGCATAAACTCTGCACAGCTAGATTCCTCGTTGGGAGTACATAAAAACTGACCAGACAAGCGTTCCTGTACGAACCATAGTTTACGAGAAAAATACGAAAAACAAAGTATGACGTCACTGCCGGTGCAAGAAAAAAACACTTTATTGGACATATCCGCGGCGTGCTCAAGCCTGCCTCGACATGCACGGCGGACACTTTGAACATCTGCTTTAAATTGTACATAGTATACTGCTGTTCATATGTTCAATAAAGTGTTTTTTCTTGCACCGGCATTGTCATACATTGTTTCTCGTATTTTTCTCGCAAACTATGGATCGTACAGGAACGCTTCCTTGGGCATTTCTTATGTACTCCCAACGAGGAATCTAGCTGTGCAGAGTTTATGCGGTAGTTTCGGGACACTCTGTATATATATATATATATATATATATATATATATATATATATATATATATATATATATATATATATATATATATATATATATATATATATATATATATATATATATATATATA
This sequence comes from Parasteatoda tepidariorum, assembly GCF_982258835.1. Taxonomy (NCBI): domain Eukaryota; kingdom Metazoa; phylum Arthropoda; class Arachnida; order Araneae; family Theridiidae; genus Parasteatoda; species Parasteatoda tepidariorum. The sequence goes on from NC_141757.1 coordinate 77,805,468, forward strand.
TATATATATATATATATATATATATATATATATATATATATATATATATATATATATAGGTCATTCTCCCAAAAACAGTCATTTTCATGTCCCCAGTATATTTTATGCTTGTTTTACAGCTTACGAAGAAAAAAAATTCAGGGAAAGTGTCCTTCAGAATGCAAGCTAACAAAAGAATAAAAATAAAATTATCAATTTTTATTTTTTATATATTTTAGGTAATTGAAATATACCAATATATCATTCCCTCACTTGTCCCCACTGCTGATTTAAAAAAAGAAAAAAATTGTTTCTGAAATACAAAAATTTTTTTTACAAATTCGTGTTTTTTATTTCAGAATACTGAAATATAGAATTCAGAAAATCAATTTTAAATTGAATTTCTGATAAAAATATTAACACAGCACTATTTTAAACTTTGTCCCCAGTGTTTCGCGTCATTCCCTCACAACAATGTTCTTATCACCTGCAATCTTTTTAGAATAAAAATATTTTAATAAAAACTTCAGAAGTTAACAACTGGCATCATAGAACAAAATTGCAGTATGTTTCCATCTTCAACTTAAAGAAGCTTTGCTGTGGAATAAATTTGAATGAATCAAACCAGGTAAAATTTTTTACATTTGTCATTCCCTTATGTCATTTTTTAGAGTAAAATAAAATACAACTTCATCGAGAAAGTGGATAATTATGTGTTGCTTTCTTATATGAATATAACTGTATGTGATTAACTTCAGAAATTCAATAGGCCTAACTGTTATTTTTAAATTTTATTGAATTCGTCATTTCCACACTTGTGTATAAAGTGAGGGAATGACGCTGAAGTGAGAGAATGATTCAAGATGAGTATATTATTAAAAAATTTTTTGTTCAATCATGCCAGCCAATTTTATTTCCCAAACCTGTAAAAACTATTAAATATATAAGACTAAATTATAATAAATATTAGATATACTTAGTATGTTATCATTTTCGAACTTTAGGTAGATGTAACTTAGATAAAAGCATGTATTCAAATAAAATATCATTCCCTCACTATTAGTGTCATTCCCTCACTTTTTAAATAGTAAAAATAATTCATTTACTTATTAATTAATTTGAAAAATAAGTTAAAAAATTAATAAATTAATTTATTAAATTAATTAATTTATTTATTAAATTAATTAATTATTAATTATTATAAATTAATTAATTATAAATTAATTATTTAAAAATTAATTAATTTAAATATTAAGTATAATTTATAGGATATATACTTTCTTTATAATGTCATTACATATTTCAATTAATATAAAAAGTTTCAGAGCTTTTATTCACTTTACTTTTTTGGGATTTTATGAACTGAAAAATGACAGTTTTCGTGAGAATGACCCATATATATTCCTTAGTTTTCGGTATCGCCCGGGGCCCGACGACGTCTTCCGCCGGCACTGGGGGAAAGGGGAAATTTAAGTCACGATCCTAAAATCGTTTAAAAAGTTCATTTAAATCGTTTGGAAGAGGCGTTTAAAAAGGAAGAGATATAAAGGTTTCTTAGCAGTTTCTGTCTCAAATCTTTGTTCAAGACACTTGAAATTAGAAATCAAAATTAATACTAGTTTTATTTTGGATGTAGCAATCACTGTACTTGTTATGAAAACAGCCATATTAATGAGCTTTACAGAAATTAAATCACACCCTTTCATGAACTGTTAAGTTAAAGTAATACTTCGAAGAATTGAAATGTTTTAATTTTGGTAAAATCTAGCTTACAAATAGTTTTTTCTTTAGATTTACAAAAAAAAGTTTTTTCCTTCGCATCCACAGCTTGTTCAGCGAATTTTCACTTGCTATGTCTATTATTTTCAGTATAAAGCAAAAAATGCAATTAAAAAAAAAACACATGAAATTTCGTACATTTTTCAATAAATTCTTCAGAATTACTGGAAGGTTGGATATTTCAACTGTAAATTACTGAAGTATAAAAGTGCGTATACGAAGTTTTATTTGCGCACTATAAAAAAATTCAGGATCAATTTGTTGTAAAAAATATTGGCATCCCTAGCACATTATCCGTCAAATCCATTTTCACCGTAAAATTTTATATCCTATTTTTTACAGTATTTAATTACAGTGACTTCAGTGATCTTTTAATAAATATTACTGTAAAAGTTGCGGTATATCACATTCTTAGTTCCGTAAAAATTTTACAATAAAAAGTATTTTCCTCCAAAGTGCTGAAAAGTAAAAAGCTACACTTTTTAACGTGACTTAATTCGGAATTTTTTACAGTGTGATTTTTGTTCTTCGACCTGGTCAAGTGACTTAATTTACGATAAATTCGAAATATATTCATTTTCTATTCAAAAGAAATCCTTTTATATTTCTCAGTGTAGAAGGGTTTTTTTTATGTATATGTTGCTATGAATAAATATTTCTATAAAAAAAAATATTATTATTTCTACGTATACTAGGTTTTATCTGACCAGATCGTATAAAATCGGGATTTAACTTTTCCTGAAAAGTAATTAATTTACTCACCAAAATATATATTTCACATTAAATATTTCTTTTAGATAAATAACTATTTTCTCTCTCAAAATAAATTAAGAAATTTCATTCATGGAGTTTTATTAAAAAAAAAGAACCCATAAGGATCCGGATTTATCTAACCTCCCTCTATATAATTCAAAATTCAGAAAAAAATGATTATATTTTAACATTTAAAAAGATTTCAATCTTTAATGAGTAACTAAATCAAAATTATAAATGATTATAAGAATTACTTTATAAATTTGTCTTTTTTAAATTTGTTTAATTATTGCGTTGATAAATAATTTCCAACAGTTTTCTTTATATTTTTAAATATTCCGCATGAAATCAAATATTTTTGTCTTAATGTTTTTGATCATTCGAAAAAGAATGCTTCGAACTACCGTTATCTCTGTTTTTTTTAGATAATTTATGTTAATTTTAATATGATTATAATGAAGTATGAAATTGAGAAAAATGAACCGAGCTTGATATACCAATTATTTAAATGGAAGTTTTGACCTCAAAGACGCACCTCTTTCTTGGGATCAAGTTGAATTCGAAGGGGAGCAATTAAATTAGCTTTAGTATTAAAATCCACATCAAACAACAAGAGAACAACTAGCAGTGAAAATCGAATGCTCACCCATTTTGAACTTTAGAAGAAAAAAACTGTGGGAACTTAATTTCCATACCAATAGTTAGAAATGTAAAGTAAGACTACGAAGAGAGCAAAAATTACAGGGACTCACATTTTCGACAAATCTCTTGAAGAGCCGTAATGGCTCAAGGGATAGAGCGTTCGTCTTCCAGTGGGGTGAACCGGGTTCGAATCTCAGTGATATCTGGTCGATACGAATTACGTATCCAGTTCGCATCAACCACAGAGTTGACATAAATTACCCTCAGTGGTAGACGGTTCATTGGAGTCCCCTTGCCGTCAGACTAATGGTGGGATGTTTTCGTGGTTTTCCTCTCCACGTAATTAAATACAGAGTAGTTCCATCAAAAAGTCCTTCACGAAGGCAAATTTCTTTCAATACTTGATCCTGGATTTCCCTTATCTTCTGAATTCGGTTCAAAATTACAAAGCTACAGAGTTGAACATTAATACTCTTAAACCCAAAATTGGGTCACCTGTTCAACGGTGATTATAAAATAAAATAAAATATCTTGTAAATCGATCTCCTGACTCCATCAAGAAAAAGGATTGACACTTACTTGGTATAAAATGCGCTATGACGAGTTGGTCAATTATATCCGACTAGATATAATTGACTAGAAGTACACTTCATGTAAAGAAACCGCCCTCTAGTCCGCCATTTTTTGAATTATTTACCTTTTTTGAGTTATTCACCTTCTACAAATAATGGTCCAAAAGCAGTTGTTATACGTTTAAAACTTGCATTACTATCATTTCATATTAGAATTTAATTAAATAACTTAAGTAAACACTTATTGTCCGCCAAACTCACGGAGCTCACAGCAACGAGCTGCTAATTAGTGCAAGCTTTACCGATTAGTGGTGTTAAGATTTAACAACATAGTTTGAAATGTGTACAAACGCCCGATTTGGTATTGACTTGAAATAAAGTAATCATTCACATAAATTTTAGAGTTTTTCGACATCAAATTCGGATAAGTATTACATCACAGTTTTAAGATATAAAATACCAAAGATTTTATGCTTAAGTGTAAAAATTCAAAAATAAAAATGCATTTTAAATGAGATATGGGCAAACAAAATGGTTCGAATGTCAAAATAAATTAGTGCTTGCACTTTACAATATTTAATATTATTTTATTCATATTTGTCACACAACTTATAAGTGTTTGCAATTGGAAAGTTTAGATTCAAAGCTGAGTTAATTGAATAAATAAAAAGCTCAAAACTTATTCAGTTCTATGTGAAATACCTTTTTGGTTTTTATGATTCTCTTACGTTTCTGAAAACCTGACATAAACCTAATTTTCTGTATCAATTACGCATGTATAAGATATCTTGAATAGAGCACAAATAATGGAATTAAACGTAAATTTGTGTTATTAATAGATAGCACAAAATCAAGCTATCTTCATCTGGACAAGAAACTTTCTGAAAGTAGATATATATATTTATATACAAGTTATATTTATATTCAAAATTTCAAAAAACAATATGTTTAAGTTAGTGACAAATAAATTAATATAATTGAAATTAATGTAAAAAAGTAATATACAAAAAGACAGTTTCAATTTTTTTTATATTTTTGATCACAAATATAAGTTCAGAACCAATATCACACAAAATGACTACGAGAACTGTAATTTAAAGTATAAATTTTTAAATAATAAAAAAAAATTATAATAAAATTCTACAAAAATATAAAATTTTCTTTTTCATCAATGTAAGCATTTCAAGTTAAAATTGTTCTAAGCTTGTTTAGACCAAACGTAGTCCAAACATTACCAAACGTTCGGTCCTTCTTAGACCAAACTGTTCTAAGCATGATCGAATTTTTTTTTTAAAATTAAAATTACTTCGTGTTACAGTTGTTAGAGATGAATTTTAGTTCATATCTCCTTAGTTTTTGCATTGGTTATCTTGTATAGGCATAGTTGATTTAAAACAATAATTAACTTCCTAGCATTTTAAAAGCGGCAGCTGTCTTATTAATTTTATGCATATTCTGTTTAGATAAACAATATAAATCTTGACGTTTAAAACAACTGCATTTTAACTAGTTTATTTAATGCATAATTAATATTTCATTCTTTAAAATCGAAAGTAGTAGTCTAATTACCGTTAACACCTACCCATCAATAAACTTTCCCCCTTTCAGACAAGTTATTTCCTCGATTATTCCAATTCTCCCCCAGTCTGTTCAAAAGTTCAATTTGGACTACAAAATGTCGCCCAACAGCCTTATCAAAATAGGGTGTGACAGTTCCCCACTTTAATGTCACGAGATCAAAAAGAAAAAATTAAATAGTTTACTATTTTTCTTTAGTTTCCGAAGTGGTATATAAACATCTTGATCAATGGAGTGAAAATCATTCGAATCGTTCTGCTCGTAAAACTACTTTTCTTTTCATTAAGAAAACAACACTCATTTAAACTTCAATATGATGTTTAAGGTAAGTATATAGTATCTCATAAGTTTTGTTCGTTATTTTTAAAATTGTGTCTTAAATATATAGCAGATTTTAATGTCAAAGGTACTGAATGTAAAAATGACTGTTTTGAAATATACATTTAGTGAACATTTTAACTTAATACTTCAGTGAACATTAAGTATTAACTCTTTTTGTTATATTTCTTTACAATAATGTTATAGAATACAACATTTAAATTTTCAATAAATTTTTAACACTTTTAACAACTTTAAATGCTTTAAAATTTCATGTTCGCAATTATTGATTCATGTTAAATTTTTTCTGAAGAAAAGTTCAATAATAGTCACGTGAATATCGTTAAAATATTTTATATATTAACTTCAATGGATGTAATATTAATAATTTATAACTATTAATGTTATATTTATTGTATATATTTTGATTCCCATTGTAAATATGAATGCAGTTGCTTCCGGCTTGATAATTAACTTCCAATTAAAATGAAAAATATAAACTCTTTTAAATATAAATTCTTCAACTCCTTCCTCTATTCCGAACACCTTAACAATATATTACACATATTTTTACACTGTCTAGCTTTGCTTGCGCGAAAGTAATTTGATTTTAATTGTAACTATTTTCAAAAGATTTTCGCGATATTGTGTGAGTTCTTTATATATTAAATGTTAGTAATGATCTAAAATCTGTATATCAGGCATTAAATCAAATAATCCATTGTAAGTATGAGTTTCGGACATTTCAGCGTAGTAGGCGGCATAAGTATTAAAATTATTTCCATCTCTGTAGTGAGATAGGATTGAAAAATCATTCCATTGCTCCATAACGAGCTATACTACTTCCTCTCAAGCCGTAACTTGAGAATCAGGCAGTATGCGGCCCCACAGCAACGTTTATGTAAAGATTTCCACAGCCATTTTAGAAAGGATCAAAAATAAATCTAAAAAATTACTTTGCAAACTAAGTTTCGATAGAAATACAAAATTATTCTAAATAGATACTTAACTTATAGCTAACTATTCAACACATAATTTACTTAAATTATTACTTAGGGCAATCTAACAAAAAGAATAATAACTATGGTGTTACCAATAAGTAGAGAAGTGCCCGAGTTTATGGTGCTACATAAGAGAAATAGGTATCTAGGTTATATAGTTCAGTATCATCAATAAACACTTATTGGATTCGATGTATTGACTTGCAAAGAGAAAAATATTTCTGAATCAGGTATTGGGACGAATATGACTTCGAAAACTTATGGCAACTTCGTTACAAATGGCAAAATCTCACCATCCGGAAATCTTATTTCCAGTAACATCTTCCGTCAATCTCAATGGATATTTCTTGCCGAGTGCATTTTATTGCATTTATTATACAATTATATTATATAATTAAATTTGTTTAATTTTCTTCAAAACCAGGCACTTCTCATTGCTTCCCTCGCCGCCGTTGCTTTAGCACAGTACGGCTATGGACATGGACATGGTTATGCACCTGAACCACACGTAAGTAGACTTTCTTTAATAAATAATCATAAATTAAAACCGAAAAATAAAATTTCTTACTCATACAAAATAATGATTTTTCTATTTGACTTAATTAATTTTTAGATTTGAAAATCTCTCTTTTTTTTTCTAAGAATATTTCGAGTTCTCTTAAAGATCATAAACGAAGTTCTTTTTAGAAATGTATTAATAGAAGATGAAATAATTTATTCCTGGGAATATATTTTATTACATTTTAACAACGAATCAATGCCTAATGAAATCCATTGGCATTTAATTAAGTTTTTATTATTATAGCAAAATCTTGACTATATATTTGAAATCTTAATTAGAGGCTTCACATCTACTTAAACCTTATACAAGTTTACTGTTACATTTCATTTTCTTTAATAGTTTATTATTTTAGTACATTCATGAAATAATTTATATTTACTGATTCTCAAAAATAATTTTAAGAGATTGTGACACATGTTAGCTTGGTAAAACCGAAATTATATCCAGTATTTCACTATTTGCATTTTTAATTCTGAAATTTACTTTAATTATTTTATATGACACCAATACTCTATTTAAATTAATCGTATATATTAAGGGTAATATCCTTAAGGCATATGCTTAAGTTATTCAGGGAAAATTATAGATAAATAAATGTTATTGATAAAAAAATTCAAATTTCCAATTTTTATCTCAGATGAAGAATGCAAAATACATTCTTGCAAAATTTACACTTTATATTTTTTTTATAATAATGATTAAACAGAAAAATAACTGTAGCATAAACACAATTTTTAACTTTTTCATTGTATAAGTGATCTCTCTCAAACTCAGTTTTAAGTGTACAGTTCGAAACTGATAAAATAACGTCACTGATTACGTCATAGTTCTGCACGATCTTTATCAAATTATAAATATTTATTTTACTATACTTTAGCATCAGCCCATCCCATACCAATATGGATACGACATTGCCGGTGACCATGGTGAATTCAAACAGACCAGACAAGAGCACGGAGATGGACACGGCAACGTTCAAGGAAGCTACAGCTACGTTGATGCCCATGGAATCCAAAGACAAGTTGACTACGTAGCTGATGGACATGGTTTCCGTGCCTCTGTCAAGACCAACGAACCAGGAACCGAAAGCCAAAACCCCGCTGATGTTGAACTCCATGCCAACCCAGCCCACCACCAACCATCATACTCTGCTCCACGACATGGATATGGACATTATTAATTAGGTATATTCTAAATTATTTTAATCTAGTTAAAAAAAAATTTACATTGAATAACAAATTATTATAATCTGGTGAAAACTATATTATTCTTACACAAATAACTATTTTGGGCTCTTATAAGTTAAATTTAGAAAATAAAACAATTCTAATCTCTTAAATTCATCTTTATTCTAAATGAATTTTAAATTTATTTACTTTAACGTTCATTTTACATCTTCGTAAAAAATTCTGAATGAATGACTTTGAATAACTTCACAATGAATAACTTTGACTTTCTTAAATTTTTTTAATAATAATTATAATAACAGCCTTATTTTTGAATACTTTTTCATATACTTCATCGTTTTATTCTAAGACTGACACATATTCAGACACATATTCAAGACAATGAAGATAAAAATATTTCAAAGCAATTATTAAAAATATAAAATCAGTCAATTTTTCTCATTGTTCATTGTAAAATGTCTAACATCAAAATTGAATCAAATTTAATACTTATGATAACAAGAATACTTTTTCAGATTTTGAAAATAAGGAAAATGTCGCAATATCGTTTGTTTTTGTAAATATCCTTAAATTTGATTCAGAATACTTTTTTAATAATTTCTCAAAATAGAAATCTTAAGCAGAATATATTTTAAATAAACACACACTGGTATTATATAAATCAAACTTTAACCATCTGGGTTTTTATACTATTACTTGATTAAAAACTTCATTCGCTTCAAAAATATAAAACTTGGATATAACAGTCGACATGTCTCAAAAACAGGCGCTCACTTTCAAGACTTGTCAGAAGAGAAAGGAAAGAATTAAGAATGATTTGAAATATAAAACTAAAAGTTGCCAACGAAAAATAAAAAATAAAGGTGAGAAACATAACTAGAAAAATGGTAATAGCCGAGAGAGAAAAAAGATCTTATCGTGATCTTACAGTGTATTTCTTAGTTGCATTCTTTCAAATTACTCAAAATCTACTTCTCATTTCAGAAGTAGCTTTCAAAGATTCTTATGGAATTAAAATCAAATTGATTAATTTAAGAAATTTATAAAAATTTTGAATAATGATAAAAATAATTTTTAAATTTTATGATCTCATTGAATTATTTTTTACAGGTTTAAAATTTAAAGAAATTCTAAGAAATTGGAAAGGATGTCATCTAACTAATGATAAGAAGCTGTACACACACTGGAATGAGATGGATGAAGCGAAAGTAAATTCTTTTTCAAACGCAGTCATTGTTGTTAATATTTTGTAAAAATTAGTTATATTTATTACATTTCGCCAAGCACATTTTGCTAAATCTATCTTATTCAAAAGTGCTTAGCTTTGTATCAAAGCTGCTGTTATTTATTATTAGGATTTTGTAAAAAGAAAAGTAATCAAAATAAAATTATTTATTTACAATTTGTGTTTTTATTTTGTCATTGAAGTTAAGTAAATAAACTAAGCTTTATCATGTGAATCTTCTTAGATTGAGTGATTTCTTATGTGCTAGGATCAATAACTATTTCTAAATTAAAGTGGAAGAAAGATTCTATGATGAGATATGAGATTATTCTAAGATGAACACATATAGTGAATCTATTACATTGTGCAGAATTGAAACTGGTGTGGGTTTCACATATTACTTTTGAAAGATTAAATACAAAAGCAAAAAGAAATATTTAATGGGTACATTGAGAAAAAATTATGGTCAAAACTATGATAAATTTTACAGTATTTCTGGCTCTATGGAAACACCAAAAACCTCGATAATTTTACCTAATCACTTGGTAAAGGTGTTAGCAAAACTAACAATAAAACATGGTTTTATAATATAGAATACAATTTGGTAAATGAAGTAAAACTTGGTAATTTTATCATGATACTTAAGAGAATGGCATAAAAAGTACTTATTCGTTTAAATTTACTTTTTAGTTTTGCATTTTTTTTCTAAATATGCGGCAAAAAGAACTTTAATTTTGAAAACCAGAAAATCCGGTAAACCGTGAGCTTTTGAACTGAAAAATAACCAAATGAATGGTTTAAATACCGTATATATTGGTGTTTAATACAAGAATTATGTTGTTGTTTTTACCAGAAATGTCGTTATTTCACAGTACAGTACTTTTACCAGATTTCCTTTCCTCCGTGTTCAACGTTCAAATGTCAGTTCTACGTTTCTAACTTGCCACTAACTTCTCACTCAAATGTGTCAAATTTGCATAACTTTCTTCTACATATGAATCAAATTATTATTTATTTATTTGTTCTACGTCTTATGGATTGATTACCAACAGGTGTTGATTTTTCCCTTTCCCTATCGGCCAAAAAATCTTAAATGAAAAAGTAATCAAAATGAAAAATTTTACGAAAAAAATATTTAAGAAAATATCACTTACCGTATCTTAAAACATACTTTCTTTTAACAAAACTAATCAACTCATCCAGCTGTAAAAAAAAAATTTAAATTTCCTAATATGTGAATGTGTAATATGAGCACTCTTAATATTTAATATTAGTAGTCTTAATATCTACAGGCTAAGCTTTAATAAGAGTAGATTAAAAGATAAAATTAAGCAGTATAAAACCATAAATTTAGCGGCAACAATTCAAACAAACTACTTATTATCTCATTTTATAGATAGAAACCTTTAGTTAAATTATGATAAATAGTTAAAGAAAAGTTACTATCTTTACATTTTTTTATTATTGTTATTATGATGGTACCTTATATTTCGTTTCTAAGTTTAAAGATGCCTTTTTTTTTCTTTAAATTTTCGTAACAATTTTCTAATATTTTTTCTGGTTCCTAATAGATATGATAAGATTATTAAGTTGAGTAGAAATTTTATTCCATACTCGAAGTACACGGCAAGAAATTCCGGATCAAATTTCCGTAAAAAGTACTGGTACTCAGGGAGCCGTTACTTTTTACCGCAACCTATTATTACTGAACAAAAAATCGGATATATTATAATTTTTATGGTAATATTTACCGTAAAATCACTGAATCACTATAATTAAATAAATGTCACTGTAAAAATTACGGTATAATAATTAACGTAAAATGAATTTTACGAATGACACACCCAAAGCGGGTACTTTATATCATAATTTGATCAAGAATTTTTTATAGTGTATCATAGATGAATACAAAAGATACAAACTATCTATAGAGCAATTCCTTGACCATTATGATTTTTATTTTATTTTATAACAGTCGTTAAAAAGCTGACCCAATTTTTTGGGTTTACGATTACTAATGTTCAACTCCGTAGCCTTGTAATTTTGAACCCAATCCAGAAGACAAGGAAGTTCTTGTATCAAGTATTGGGAGAAATTTGCCATCGTGACGGACTTTTTGATGGAACTGGCCCGTATTTGCCTTACATGGAGAGGAAAACCACAAAAATTTCCCATGGTTAGCCTGACGGCAAGGGGACTCTAACTCATGATCCGTCTACCACTGAGGATATTTTACGTCAACACCTTTGTCGGTGCAAACCGGAAGCGGAATTCGCATCGTCCAGCCATCACTGCGATTGGAACCCGGTTGACCTAATTGGAAGGCAAAAGCTCTATCCCTTGAGCCATCACAGCTCGAATTGTGATTGACATTGCGCCATTGTGTTTCAATATATATTTATGTTAACAGCATACTATTGTCAACATTTATTCATTCAAACCAATATCATTTATTTTGCACGCACTATAAGGCCATAAAATCGAACCACTCTGAATAACTTTTGATCTAATGATCGAATCTTCACGTTTTAAGACTCATTCTCAAAGGCTCAAATGAGTTACTTCAAATATGCTAATTAATAAGTGCAGACGATATTTTAATTTACGAAATGAGACTCAAAAACTTACTTTCTCTGAATAAACATGCGTTTTTTTTCTACGGATTCAGATTTCAGACCCCCAAAGTAAAGGGGGTAGCCGTTATCTGGGAAATATGGTCCCATTAATTTGGTCAGGAAAATTCTCCGAAGTTTAAACCCCTTAATGTTAATTTTACTTTTTACATTTTTCGCTGTAACTCCAGATCTTTTCAAGCGAATTGAAAACTTTTTGCACGCATTTATGAAATTCGTTCATACAAAGATAACTCCGTGTGAAAAAAATAGCTTTTAGTAAATATTTATTATTTTTTATTATTTTGTTTAATAATGAATTTTATTATTTTGTTTAATAATGTATTAATTTAATAAAATGTTTTATTATTTTATTCTTGAAAAAAATTTTAACTGTAAGGTATACAATATTTTACATAATTATAAAGAAGATAAATTTATATGGCAAAATACAAAATTTGAACAAAATCGGTCGTATCCTGAGAAATCAAATTTTAAATATCTAACTTTTTTGAACTTAACATAAGCTCACCGGACAAAAAAATTAGTCACCCTAGTTCGCAAGCACCGATGAATCGTTAGGTTTTGTTAGATGATGCAATGGTCAAGTGACGTGCTCAATTGCGTGCACACTGCTTCAACGCGATTAAAGGCAAGTAGCTATCAGTGAGATATTTTTGTTTGAAGTGGAAATTGTGTGTAAATATGGATAAGTGCAAGGATGTGATTGAGTGGAAAAAAGTGGCAATTGTGTTTGGCCATGCCCATGGTCATACGGTGAATGAAGTTGCTGGATTTGTTGGTGCTTCGATGCGGACACTTCAATGTGTCTACAAGCAGTGGTGTAATACACGTGGTCACGAAGGACGAAGTCAGAATTGTGGTCGGAAAAAGATCCTGCATGAGAGAGACTGGAGGCATGCTTCCCGACTTGTCAATCAAAATCGCTTCCAAACCTGACAGGATTTGCTTCAGTTAGTAAATGAAGGTCCATCCCAACCTGTTAAGGAGAGAACATTGTGACTGGAACTGCATGCAATGAACATTTCGAGTCGAACATCTCGTAACAGGCCATTGCTCACACAGGAACATAAAGCTGCGCGACTTCAGTGGGCTAGAAGTCACGGAACGTGGACAAATGCTGACTGGTTGAATGTAATATGGTCTGACGAATCACGTTTTTGCATTTATTCAAAAGACGCACGTCGTCGAGGGCAACGAATAGCAGATAAAGCATTTCATCCTGACTGCGTACAAGGTCAGGTTTAAGCCATAGATGGGTCTGTCATGTTTCGAGGGCGTTTTTCTTATTATGGATTGGGTCCCATCACTGAGGTGGCAACTAACATGAACCAACATGTTTATTTGAACATTCTGGATGATTAGATGTTGCCTTTCGGTCAACATCCTTACGAAGAGTGTGTTGTCGATACCCCTATTTTTCAAGATAACAACAGCAAAGTTCATCGGGCTGGAAGAATATATGACTGACTTTATGAACACTCAGACACTCTATTACATCTCGACTGGCCTGCAAAATCACCTGACTTCAATTCCCTTGAAAATTTGTGGGACATGCTGGAATAACGGTTAAAACGCCGAAATCAACATCCTCGCAATTTGGTGGATTTGCGCGATCAAATCCTTAGCGAGTTGCTTAAACTAGATTCGACATACCTGCAAAACCTTGTGGACTCACTTCTTAACCGATTCCAGGTGGTTATCGAATTTAAAGGCGCTGTTACTTGCTATTAAATGATGTTTTTCATGATTTCTCCAAGGGTGACTAATTTTTTGTCCGGTGTGCTTAAATTTCGTAGTTTAAAACATCGCCTGCACTCATTAATTAAGATATTTGAGGTCACTCCCTCAAACCATTAATACTGAGTCTTAGAACGAGAAAATTTGATCATTAGATCAAAAGTTATTCAGGGAAATCGGGTTTTTTTTCTCTTTTTTTTTAAATTCTTGCTGTTCTTAAACACTGTAAACTTCTACTAAAGTGGTGTTTTAAGATTAGAAATAATGGATTTAGATTTGTTAAAATAATTGGTGTAATATTTTATTTGTATAGCATTTTTCTAATTGATCTAATATTTTAATAATTTGTCTCTTATTATAATACATTTATAGTAATTGGTTTAATATATGCTGATACAATATAACCTTAAAAAACGATTTAAATAATTTTTCTGTAGAACTTTTAGTTTCTTGATATTGGGAGAACAAATTAGTTCGGTCCGTTTTTTGTAGTCAAAAATGCATTTATTTCAGAACAAGATGAATGAACAGATTAATCAAAGTATTGTCTATTGCTGGCTACTACTTTTTCCCACCTCTCAGGTAATTTTCGAATTCCATCTCGAAAAATTGTCTCGTCTTTTGAGGCGATCCAAGTTAGGAGCCAATTTTCGATTTCTGCGAAAAAAGTGAACTGGTGACCTGCAAAATCATGCTGCATCCATCGGAACAACCAGTAATCAGAAGGAGTAATGTCCAGGGAATACAGCGGGTGTGGTAAAATATCCCACTTGAGCGTTTCCAAATAGTTTTTTTACGACTTTTGAGACATCAGTCCGATCGTTATTATGCAGAAGAATAACTTTGTCATGTCTTTTCTCGTATTCCGCCCTTTTTTCTCGTAATGCACGGCTCAAATGAATCAATTGTAGCCTATACCAATCGCCCGTAATGGAATCACCAGTTTGTAGCAGCTCATAGTATACAAAACTATTCACCATTTACCATTCTTTATTCACCATTAACCATTCTTGAAACGTCGAAGCCATTCCCTACATGTTTTATCAGTTGGAGCATTGTCAACATAAACTTCTACAAGCATTCGATGCGCTTCAGCTGCACTTTTCTTCCAATTAAAGCAGAAACATAAAACCTCCCGCAAATGGTGCTTCATTACCGCAAAATTTGACTTATTCAACAAAGCAAAATACGGGGTTTTTGTATGAAACTCAAAGTGATGTAAACTGAATATTATTGACAGATGCTTAACCTCTCTGAAGCCACCGCAACCAGCTATCACTATATAACATTCATAACAGCAGAGCCATTTTTTAAAAACGGACCGAACTAATTTGTACACCCAATATAAATAGATTTTACTTGTGTTTTTCCTTTTACATTGCTTCTAAGTTAAAATATTTGAGAAGGTCAGTAAAAAATGTATATTTATTTGAAAAATAAGTCTAATATAATAATAATTATACAACTGACATTTAAAATTAAATTAAAAAATTAAAAACTTGCAACATGGAACTTTTAATTATTTAATACGAAATTATTCTACTTTTGTCTATCTTTTAAATGATGTCTTACAATATGCTTACTTTTTTAAGATATATTTGCCTTATATAAAATTACACAATGAACAATAAAAAATAATGTTTAAAAATTTTTCACCTCGGTACTTTAAATTTGTTAAAATAAGCCTTTTCTATTCGTGTAAATCTTTAAAATGATTATTTACATTTTATAACGCTACTCTTAACGTTATAGGAGTAGCAAATGATAGCGATATAAAATTGTTAAAGGACACATGGTGACATTAAAAAATATGTTAAAAGAATTTTCTACATTTTATAAATGTCTAGATCAATCTAGTAGTTAGAAATGCTTCAAAATATGAAACTCAGATGGATGTTACAAAATCTGGTAGTAACTACAATAAATATAGAACTCTCTTATAATGCTACTCTAAGCATAATAAGAGTAACAAATCGTAGCGATACAAGAGTGTCACAGGACATAGGATGTCATTAAATTATATGCAGAAATGATTTTCAGCATTTTATAAGTGTCTAGATTGATCTAGCTGTTTGAAATGTTTTAAAATATGAAACTGAGATGGAAGTAGCAAAATCAGATTGTTGCTACTATAGATAGAGCTCTCTTAGCGATATAAGATTGTAAAAGAGATGTAGAAAGGAATAGGTAGAAAGGATTTTGAATATTTTATAAACGTCTAGATTAATCTATATTTTTTAAATGCTACGAAATATGAAACTGAGATGCGGGTAAAAAAAATCTATTAGTAACTACTATATGTAGAGGGTTCTCTGATCAAAGAATGAAACTGATTTATGTAAATTCAGAAAAAAGCAAATTAAAAAAATAATTTTTAAAGTCAAAATATAGTAACAAGTATAAAATAATAACAAGTCAAAATGGAAAAGAGCTAAAATCAGCTAAAACCAAATTTGTCTTATTTTAGCAATTTAGGAAGTTAGAAACGCAAATCAAGCAGCAACAAAAAAAAAAGAATTTCTAAGTATATTGCAAAAGCAGCACTTCATCAGGGGACACATTGTCTGCTAACAAACAGGATCCTTTCTGTCGTCAGTGGTAATACCAAAAACTGACTGTGCCCCGAGGCCCCATAATGGATAAACTAAATAAAAAAAAAAACAATTAAAATTCAAAAATTGAAATGTAAATGCAATGAAATATTAATGATACACAAACACAAGTCAAATCACAAGTCTCTAATAACTCTACTCTTACCGCTATAAGAGTGGCATATCATCGCAATATAAGAGTGTTACAGGACATATGATGTCCTTAAATTATGTAAAGAAATGATTTTCAACATTTTACAAATGTCTAGATTATTCTAGCTGTTTGAAATGTTAAAAATATGAAACTGAGATGATGGTAACGAAATCGGATAGTAACTACTATAAATATAGAACTCTCTTATAGTTTGTCTAAAATAAGAACTCCCCCAGACATTCGTCTGGACCCGTGGCTGTGACTATGGTTGCGAGGTATGACTATTTCAAGTAGGGGAGCGGTGCCACTGTTTTGGAATGGTTTTGGATCGGGTCTGCGAAAGAAAGGGAATCTCTTCGGTCTATTGTGTTAGTTCTAGAGTGAAGCTACCCTCCCTAAAATGTTCCATTCTTGTTTCCATAACACCAGACGGCCTCAGACTTTGTGGCGGGAGGAGTTCTTAGCTTAGACAAATTATATAACGCTACTCTTAGCTTTTTGAGAGTAGCAAATCGTAGCAATATAAGAGTGCTGCAGGACATATGATGTAATTTAATTATATCTAGAAATAATTTTCATCATTTTATGATTGTCTCTTTTAATCTAGCTTTCTGAAATGCTTCAAAACATGAAAGCTGATTCCAAATGGAGTTAACAAATTTGGGTTGTAACTATTATAAATTGTGGGTTTCTGTTGTATTATATGATCAGATATAGCCTGCGGAAAACTTTTCTTGAACCCGTAACAACAGTGTAGGAAGAAAATGTTGAAATTTATTGAGGCGGTACACTGATAGACACTCTTTAATTTTCTTTTTTTTAAGTAAATGCTCCTTAAAATATTCTGAACTAAAGGTCTTGACTTGTAGGTTAATCGCCCACCAGTTCAATAAGCGTTAAGTCGCCGACGCGTCTAAGGAGTACCGTATTATTTTATAAACCTGTCATACGTTATTGAAATGTAACCTCTTATGTCAAATGCTTACTCAACTTATTACAAAATCATTAATTTTATTTAAATTATGAGAAAACCAGCTGTATGAGTTACTTTAAATGTCGTAAATGATAATTCTGAATCAAACTCTAAATAATAAAATTTATTCATTAGATTTAACTACATTTTGGAACTTTATTTCTTTTAAGATAAGAATATTAATTTTGGTCTCATTTGAAATTAAAATTTATAAGGAAATGTCACTCAAAAATAAAATGTTTTGTAAATAGTTTTTCATTTACAATTACCATCAGTTGATTAAAATGTTCCTTTTTTCTCTGATAACGGTTATGTCAGTTTTTAAAATATAAAAATTTAGGAAAGTTTCTATTTATTTTTGATTAAAAAAAAAGGGTACTTTTCAGCAAGATGGGCACTAAAAAATTCAGTTAGTTATTTTTTTTTAATTAAATTTTTTATTTATTTATTTATTATTTTAATTAATTTTTATGTGCTTTAAAAAATAAATGAAATAAAATAAAATTTTAGAAAAAGTTGGCGGAGGTAAAAAATATTTGACGACTTTTCGTTTGCACCCGGCTAAACGAAGAATACCAACAACAACAAAAAACGAAAAATACCAAGTTATAAATGATTTGAGCTACAATCATATTCAGCAAGGCAGGGATAGCCTGGTCTGTAGGGCGTTGGACTCGTGTTCATAAGAACGAGAGTTCGATTCCAGCCGGTCGAAGAATCTCCATGTATTAAATGGTGACTGTAACACGTTAAATCTGTCAGGGTCAAGAATTCCTCCAATTTCCCGTAACGAATCAATACCTCTGGAAGTACTGACCCAGGAGTTCCCTTGTCTTCTGGAATGGGTTCAAAATTAGATGGCTTCGAAGTTGAACATTCGCAGTCGTAAATTCAAAATTGTGTTGGATGTTCAATGACGGTTATAAAATAAAATAAAATTTTGCATTGAGTACTTGGATATTTAAAGCTTTACTCCATATTACCTAAACATAAATAAGTTTAAATTATATAATTTTTTTTTAATAATTTTTTGTGGTATCGAATTTGCTACAAAAAGGGTTACAAGGTTTGTTACAAATATGTATTTTCTTCATTAACATTTGTTTAAAAAAATAAAAAGACATTAACGACACAGAAAAACAGAATTACTATATTCAGTGCTGATTTTTAAAAATTTTTCACGGAAAAAAAATTCTAGTAAAATTACCGTTCTGTATTTTAATAACATTTCTATTAAAAACAAATAAAATGCTTGTAATAAAAAATGAAATATACGGTATTTAATTCATTATTTAGGGTAATTTTTCTGCATGTATGGTAACGGTTTGACGTAAATTTTGGTTTTTAAAATTATAGTTCTTATTACTCCACATAAATTATGAACAAATTACCAAATTTAGCCTCCCATTAAAAAAGCATATTTTATTGTTAATTTTGCCAAAAACATTACCAAAGAGCTTCGGGAAAAATTACTGGGCTTTTTGGTGTTTCCATAAAACTAGAAACACGCTAAATTTTACCATATTATGCTAGTTCGTAACATACTTTTTTTTTGCAGAGTACGGAAAAACCCATGTGTTCATAATATAAGCAATTTAAGAATAAGTCAACTGTCTTGAAAAAAAAAAACATATGTACACTTTTGAATCAAAATTTAATATTTGTCTTAACTAGCAGTCAAAAATCAAGATTTTTGCTGAAATTCTGATTACAATAATAAATATCACATAAAACGGTCTAAATACTTATTTTACTAAGAACCTGTATGTTTTTATAATTTCTGATTTTAATATTTTACAGTTGTTTCATTTTTATATGAAAGGACTTATATTAATATCAATATGTAATTTTTGATAGACTACATAAATAGTAGTCCTTTCTTATGATTTGGGGAAGAATCGAAGAGAATTGTTTCATTATATAAGCACACAATTTGAGAAAGTTGTAGCTGATCATTAATTGAAGAATGAATGGAATGGTAGAGGGAAAATGAATAAAGATTTTAAAAAAAGGGGGTAGAGGCAGAATGCTAAAATGAAAATTTTAAAAATGTGCTTACGTGGTGCCAGTCGTGTATTTGTACAAAAGAGTAAATTTCTAGCCTATGAGAGAGTATTTGTGCAAGATCATTAGTTTTCAGAATTTGTAAATGCACAGTAAAAAAAAACATGCTCATAGTTCACGGAATCTTCTTTACTTTGGACGAAACCAAACCTCCTCAGAAAAGTTCCAATTCAACATTCCATCAAATTGAGGACACTGCAATCTTCACTCGTTTAAAGTTAAAAATTTCGTCACAAATAAATGATTCATAAAAATAATATCATTGCTTACTTCGATAAGAAAAATAACATTTCTTATTAGTCATTCATTTAAGAGCAGAAAAATAAAACTGTTAGTCGCCTATTGACTAGAACAATGGTCAGCAAACTTTACTCCAAAACCTCGCTCCCACCGATTACACTTTTGATATAGAATCACAAACCATAATTTGGTATCGATGGATTTGTACCTATATTGATTGAGTATTTTAGCTACTTTCCTCCAAATTAAAATTGCAGAAACAAGATATTATGTATTTATTTTGTTTAAATTATTTTAAAATAAATGTTAATTTCTTAAATTAATGTATTCTCATAGTGAAATCAATTTCCTTGAAAAAAAAATTTTCAACTTCATAGGCAGTTTCTTTTTTTTTTTAAAAAAGATGAATGGTTTGCCATCTTGTCTTGTAGTTCTTGAAGCTGTCTTAGCAAACACCTCAACCAAATTTATATCAAAATTATATACCGAACTTTATTTTTAAAACCATAAATTGACACTTTAAATGACACGCAAATTTTTGATACATGATGCTTTGGAGCTGTTCCTGTCTGAGAATTAACATGATGGATTTCTCAAACTTATTTCCTCATCAATTTCAAACACTAAAAAACATTCACGATTGAATTAATATTAAAAATGTAAATTTTTAAAAAATCAAGATGGAGAGGAATTTATTTTACTATAGTATTACCTAATTTGATTTACTTTAGACAATTTATAACTCTATTAGACTTACAACAAGCAGCTCTGAACTGCTTACATGCTGATGGGTTTATTATTCGCAAAATAAACTGAATTAATTGCGATATTATTTGATGATAACCCAATGTACTAATCCATTTTATTGCGTTACATAACTTATGTTGTTGTACCATATAAATCTTGTCAGTTATATTTAAAATATTCCATAGCCATATTCTAAACGAGAAACAAAACAGACAAGCCTTAACAATGAAATCCATTTAAGATGCAAATTGCGAAACCAAGATGACTCATTACGTAAGTAATTAATCAAGTTTATTTATTTATTATTCGTAAAATTTTATAATTATATTTATTAAAGCCTCATAACCTCTCATCGCAATGACAGCAAAAATAAACCACGCTTTTCCACTGGACTCCCGGTTGCCATTCTTCATTTCTTAATTCAAAAAAGAAAATAAACAAAGGCAGTTCTTCACTATTGCTTTCATTCTCACACATTAAAACCTCATTGCGTATTCAACAGGGTTATTGATAAACATGAGCGTTTAGTTTGGTAGGCGTACCTTAAATACCTGTGATAAAGGATCAGTGTTTGAACCAAAAAAGTGAACGCCCTGTTCGTTTGTGAGTTGCCTGTGGTGGACCTTTGTATACAATTTCAAAAAGGCATAATCGATGTTACTTTTGCTTTAAGAGTTTCCAGTTATTATCATCGTTGACCTGCGTAATCACAACCGCACCTGCGAAGAAAATGACCGTGGTCTGCTGGTGTCAGTTGAAGATCGAAAATAGTAAAAGGGGGTATGCTCATTTGTGGCAATTCTCAGTGGCATCCGGATTTTGTTTATGGCTTCCCTTTCAAGTTACAAGTCATTATGGAGATTATGACTTTAGGCTAGCTGAATTAAATAGTGAAGAAGAACGCTCTCAAAGTATATTACATGATTTTAAAACTAATAAAATTGCCCAACCTAGTGTTTAAAATGGTGATTTGCTGATATAATAGACACTTAAAAGAATCTTCCATATTTTATCCAGCTCCCATTTCAGTAGTAACCTACTACTTTATATCGATAAAGAAGTGTGAAATGAGGAAAAACATCATGTTAGCCTAAAGCCAAAAGTGAATATTAATGAACCAAATGTTCAAATTATTAGGTAGTATGTTGTGTAATTTATGATTTATAGCGATCATATGCAATATGGAAATCAAATTATAATATTAATTAAATAATGATATTCGATTCAAAAATTTTCTTTTCCTAATGTCATTTCCGAAATTGGTGGAATTTGCAGGGAAATCGACGTATATGCACTCTAAAACTTGCTTAACTTTAAAACTTCATATATACTTATATATATATATATATATATGAAGACTGTGAGCAGTAAAGAATGGGAGAGAGAAAGAGCAGTAAAGAACAAAATTTTCGAATCTAAAAAAGGCACTTTTCAGATTTAAATACTCTTATTCTTCTCTTATTCCCCTTATTCGATTTTAACACCATTATTAGTTTCAAACAACTAACCAAATTTTTCCACCGTCTAGCTGTGACCTATGGCTACACCGGGGAAGTTCTTTGATTTCAATTTTAACGTTTTTTAGGAGATGTCTGTGATCTTATCAAAGTTATGAATTGAATTCTAGTAATAATTTAAAATTACCTTTTAAATCCCACAAACTACAGTAAACATGAGTTTTGTACATTTTAGGATAGTAAAAAGCAGAAGTATTATGTTAAATGTCATGTATCTAAATGCGTTGTGTCACTATGTAACGGTAGCTCGCCAATTTGGCTAACGCTTCTTAACGTTTGCGTTTATAATTACTTCGTTCGTTGTTCGTTGAGAATGCGCTATAGTGAGGAGCATCCTACTATAATAAAAATATTTCAACTAAAATATATCGTTCTTTCGTTTGTTGGGGACATTCTATGGTGTATTGTCCTTTATTAAAACCAATCGTTAAAATTACAGTCCATTTATATATCGTCATAAACATATTATAATTATTTTCATCTCTGCCGCGTGATAAGATCATCCAAATGCTCCGTTACGTGTTGTTCTACTTTCTCACTCGCTCCACTCGAGTCATTATTTTAGTATCGAATAATTTATCTATGCTATTGCTCGAAAAAGATAAGCTCCGTCATCAATAATTAGCTGTATGCGACGCCATAGCACCGTTTAATGTTCAAAATTCCTACGGCCATTTTGAAAGGATAAAAAATAAATTTAAATAATTGCTACGTGACTAAGGTTTTATTTCTACAAAAAAAACAAAATTATTCTAATTTTTTAACATTCTTTAGATTAATACCTAAGACAACCTAACAAAAGAAATAATAACTCCAGTGTTGCCAATTAAGATTTTAAATTGATACAGGAACAAAACTTTTCATTAACCTAATGTTTATTGTAAATTATTTGAATGAATTTTTCTATGCCTAATTTTTAGACATTAAGGCGATTATACATACTTTAGAATGGTGTATAAATATATTTTTTCAAAAATAAACTCCATTGATTATTAATATAATTAAAATTAAAAGAATTTTTGTCTAAAACCATCTTTCAAAAGTTTTTTAAAACTTTTTTTAATTGAGCTTTAATTATTGAGGTAAGCCCAAAATAATATTACTGATACTCTATTGATATATGTATGTTATAATATTTCCAGTATTATAAATACGTTTCTCATAATTTCTTATTTATGTATTTAATTAATTTGCAATAATACCTAATTTAATTGATAAGCAAAATTCAGTTAACTAGTTTTAGCAGAACACCTTACACGACAAGAAATAAATACCGAAAAATTCTTACTTGAAACCTCATTGATTATACCAAGAATTACTTTAAATTAAATTTTTAATTAAAAATGTTGTGCACTTTAATTCAATAAAATAAGTAAAATTTAAAAAATGGAGTAAATCCTTATACAGTCTATAACTATTATAAAGGCCAATAAGCAACCTGAATTTTCGGATATTAAAAATTCATTTATTAATTTTTTCTCATCATTAATTTTCTTATGCTAATGTATTTGCTATTTGGATCTAAGACATATAGTAAATTGAGTAGGTTTAGGAATTAAAAACGATTTTTCTATTTCGTCTCTCAGTAATATTTCAGGCTTATTTAATGAATCTGAGGTAAATATATATATTATTTTATAAATTTTAAATATATATATTTTTTTTTAATAATATATATATTTTTTTAATAATATATATATATTTATATATTATATATATATATTATATATATATTATTATAATATATATATATTATAATAATATATATATATTATTATAATATATATATATTATAATAATATATATATATTAATAATATATATATTTTTTTATTTGTATACAACTCTGCAGTCACTGATAAAAACTCGTTTATTTTCATTTTATCCTTTTTGTATTAAAATAAAATGTTTTAATAAATATTGGAATAATAAAGGCGAAAAAATAATCATCTGAATACCTACGATAATATAAATCATATTTTTGTAATTTCATCATGTAAGAGTTAGATTTTAAAGTAATCTATTTCATGTTTAGAATTGCCAAAGCATAATTTGGCAGAACAGTAGTTTAAGATTTAATTTTATGTAAAATTTATTTGTCAAATGTAATAAATGTATTTGCTAAATATTGTTCATTTTGATAACAATACCTTTGAAATGTTTTTCAAATTTAAAATTAGTAAATAATTCATTTGAAAATTCAGCTCCATGTATAATTTTTCAGAAAATAACAACAAAAATTATTGCAATCAATTTAATAAAGGATTTAACAATCACTTGCTCAGCTCACGCGTTTGTTTTAAACTAGAACATGCACTGTTTTAACCCAAATTATTGAATTAAGCAGTCGTTTATCTCAAAAATAAGATCTCACCTGTCATGAAAGACTTCACACATTTAAGAGACACAAGATATGGTGCATTTAACGCATTAATCGATCTTCTCTGTATTCTGAAAAATACAAAGCTTGTTGATCGAATATTTTATTATTCTTCACGCGTTGTAAATTGTTCGAATTGAAAGTGTCAGATGTGTATATATTAGTTGTTTCCGTCATATCAATGACAATACAGAGTTTTTTTAAGATATAAAAAAGAATTTTCTTGTTGTGGATAAGTGTATAACCAAAAAATATTTACTCTAATTAATTGGAAGTGAATTTTTAAGTTATGTTTACGGAAATTAAAGGATATTTAATCGTGTAGCGCACATAAATGAAGGAAATTTAAGAACGGGAAGTTTAATACTTTTAATTTTTTCTAAATACGAACAATATAAAGGGTGGTTGGGGGGAAGGATAGACATAGTTAACATTTTTTTTTACGAAATATGACAAAATAAAAATAAAATAACCAGTTATTCGGCCCAAATGATTGTATTTACGTCCATCTTGAATGGTGATTAAAGATACTTACGAAAGAAACAAAAAAGAAACATATATATAAAATTATTTCAAAAAGTGATTCACAAGCCCGTCTTACATAAGTTATGAGAAAAAAGGCGTGGCATAGAGTTTGAAGAGCACCCTCATAATCCCCTCATAAAAATCCCCTCTCCTTTACAATGGGCACCCTCACTGTAATTAACAGCTAGAGAACTAGTGACCTCACTCTTAATTCATAGAATAAGTTTATAATCTCGGCATAAATAGTCTGTGCGTGAAAAATTTCCCCTCGCCATTTATCTGGAGCAGTGGTGGTAATTATGGTTACGAGGATTAACTATTTCAAAAAGGGGTGTTGGGTCAATGTTGGCTCGCATTGGCAAGAGAAAAGGAATCAGGATAGTGAGAACCTACCCTTTTTGAAATTAGCTATTTCTTGTATCCATAGTGGCATACAGCCTTAAACCTTGTGGAGAGGGGAGTTCTTTCTATTAACAAACAATAACTCATATTTTCTCCTGCTGTTATTTGGATGGAAGTAGACCTTTCTTCCAGCGGATATTAGGTAGCACTTCTCTTTCTTTCATACTGTAGAAGCCTAACTTATCAAATTTGCAACTGCCGAAGTTTATTTCATGCAATCAAAATACGTATGAGTATACAAAATAAAGAAATAAACACCGACAGTGAAAACCAGCCAATTTTTTGATAATTGTTGAACCTGGGGAGGAAAACAAAAGCTGGTTTTCCAGGAACACACATTGTGTAACCAAATCTAATATTTATTTATATTACATTTTATCAAAAAAGATATTTCTTGATCATATTTCTCTTAAAATCAAGACTCATCGGTTCAGGATCCTCACTTTTTTATCTTCTTTCACAGGAATAGGGCTCTCAGTATATGCCACTGAAATATAGAAATGTTTTCTGGCAAGACGAGCACTGTTCATCACTTGATAGTAAAATCAGACTTTGTTCACCACATCACCCAATCATGGCCAAGCACGTAGCCCCATTTTCAGGGCTCTATCTTTTAACGGACATGGTAGGAATGCCAAGTGATTTTGACTCTGGTCAGAGGACGTGGACGTGAGCTGGTACCCCTTTCTCCAAACTTCCACACCCTCTCCAAAGAGAAGACTTTCAGTCCCTGCAGATTTAACGTGCACCTTGCTGCATGTACATGACTAATGTTTTGACTGCTGCTAGGATCGAACTCACTATCCTCATCTCATCAACCAGCTCTTCAACGGTGTCTTGACTGACTGCTTTACCAGAGCGCGACTCTGTTCTCCATCAGACTTAATCTCCACGTAACGCTTTGAGCCTTTGAACATTTATATAAACTGTTGTCTATAACTTATCTGATTTTATTAATATTACATAAAATGAATGAGGCATGCATTTTTTAGCAATTTTATACGATCTGCGGCTTTCTCAAACAAATTTTTTCAATTTGTATACGTAAGTCTAACTTATCTAAACTATTCCCACCACTATGCTGTCTTCTGATATGTCAAAAAATGCGTGGGTGTGCCTGTATGTTTATAAGATTCAACTTCAATGTAAAGTAGTTGACCCCATTTTTTGGTGTTCTGATACACGAATATTTTTACAGAGTAGTTAAATATGCAAAAACTAAACTAGAAGCAAATAAGCAAAAGACAAACTTTCAACCCTTTTGATTTAGAGCTATACAAATTATTAATGACGAAATATTCCAACAGTGCAGAATTGTACTATACGTCATTTAGAAATTTATACATTAAACTTACAATAACAAATTAATATTCTCCTCAATAATATTTCGTTGAACTGAAAAACCTGTCTTCATCTATAAATCTCTATTTTGATTAATCAATCATATCACTTATTATGATCAATTAATCATAACTGATCCAACTAAGGCACACAAAAAAGAGCAGAATACAAATGAAAATAAAATCTGAATCAGTAAAAGACAAAAAACTAAAACGAAACTAAATTTAATTTCTTTTTTATTTAAAAAACAAACTCGCTACGTGTCTTGATTGCGAAATAGCACTTTCATATTTCTCGGAACATATCCGATAAACGTCTCATAAACGACCATCCGATAAACGACAGATAAATCCGATAAGAAACGTCAACTCACTTTTTGGGATTAAAACGTGTTCACCCTAAGGCAGATAATGATGAGTCTTTTCGTTTAATGTAGATATTCAGCTGATTCATCAACTGATTCAATTCGCTCCCAACCTTTCATCATTTTTCCTCACCCCATCTTCCGCCAGCAAGGACAACACCACCTTGTCATTTATCAATGTCCCGAAATTGACTTAATTAGAGTAAGGAAAAACTTAATGTTGACTAATTCAGATGAAAATGTTACGCGCACTATCCCCCTTCAGAGGAAAAACTGTGTCATTGAGTTTCTGTATTACTTAACTGATTTTTTACCGAGATTGGCTTTAATCAAGTAGCTGTCAATAATGATTCAATGGAAGGTTGTTTTGTGTTTCAGTATTAAAAAGACGTCATTTTGATTTAGTTTCAAAATGTTTTTACATGTTTTGTAAATTAACCGTCATTGATTGAAATGTTGAAAAGAAATTTTGTAATTGCTTTGACCCTATGGAAGTGTGATACACTGAGAAAAGCAACGCAATATTTAATATATTTTTGACGTGTGAAGGTATTATGTACTGATATACAAAAGTCTAACGTCCAAGCTAAAACTTAAGTAGCCTAATAATAAATAATTTTAAATATTATTTATTACATCCAAGCATGATGCACTTATCAATTATAAATAATATTTATTATATCCAAACATGATGCACTTATCAATTATAAATATTATTTACTGCATCCAAACATGATGCAAATCTCTATCAGATAAGTAAAAAAAAAGTAGCATAATAATCAGAAACTCAATATGGAGCTATGATGGATTAGCATGCATAACAGCAACAAATAAATAAAAAAGCAGCATAATAATTAACTATCTTAATTTTTTTAAACGTACGGAAGTCTAATTCGCTAATATACAAAAACTGACTAGAAATTTTGAAATTGTTTTCTCCATACAGAATTTTAATGCGCAAGAATCTAAAACTAATCTAAGAAAGAAAATAAAAGCACCAAATAAAAGTTTCTAATTGTTTTGACCCTATGGAGCTAATATGCTAACTTCTGATGTATACATAGAGGAAAAAAATCTGTTAAAATTACCACACTCCATTTTTAGTATGAAAAAAATAATTCCAGTTAATAAAACGAAAATATACGGTATTTAAACCGTTAATTTGGTGATTTTTCAGTTCGGTTTACGAAACTTCTGGTTTTCAAAATTATAGATCCCATTACACATTTAGTAAAAACTACAAAACTGAAAAGTAAATTTCACGAAATAAATGGTTTTTATGCCATACTCTAAGGCAGTATTTCCCAAACTTATGACTTTTGTGTACCTTTTCTAAATATTTCGTTTCACTGTGTACCACTAATAAAAGAATGAATTTATTTTTTGCTATAAAAAAATTGCACTAAAGTGTAAAACCACAACTGGCTGTTGACACCATTAATTATTAACTGCTAACTCTGCAAAAAATAGCCAATAGAAAAATACGTAATCGTAAATTTTCATGACTAGCTTTGTTCTTATAAAAAAAAATTTTGAAATTTTCGTTTGTTGCAAGATATTTCGCATAAGAGCTCGTACCCCCACTAAACTGCTCCCGTACCCCTGGGGGTACGCGTACCACACTTTGGGAAACACTGCTCTAAGGTAACATGACAAACTTTATCACGTGTTATAAAACAATATTTTATTGTTAATTTTACCGAAATCATTACCAAACGACTTCAATAAAAATTAGGTATATTTTTGATGTTCCCATCGAGACAGAAACACGTCAAATTTTACCATATTCTGGTAGTTTTGACCATAATTTTTTTCTAAGTGTAACAACGTAATAAACATTTGCTTTTACTGCATGATCAAAACGCAGCTTCTTTTCTTACTTCCACGAAATTTCCGAAATGCTATCGAGAAAAAAATTTAATAATAATAAATCGAAAAAGTTAAAAACTTTACTTCTTTTTTCAATAACAAAAATTGTAAAATTATTTATTATACCTGAAATAATTTATTTAAGATTTTTAGATAAAATATATCACTTAGTTCAAATACAAATGAAAATAATCTGAATGAGTACAAAAAACTTTATTTACGGACAAAAACAAGTATTAAAAAGGAACTGTTATTTAAAATAAAATTTATTTGTTACCTCTACTACTTCTCATGATCCAACATACATGAATCCAATACACCATTTTTTTAAAATTGTGATCATGAATTTTTAATATACTTTCAACTATTATTACTGTTTTTAATATACTACTTGTCATGGTCCAAACAAAAGTTTAATATGACTCCACTACAGCAGAAAATTGTGGTCATGATCTTTCAATGCATGGTCTACTACAACTTTCTTTTACTGTACAACTTTTCGAGATCCAAATATAAGTTTAATATGACTAAAAAGCACCATTTCTAAAAAATTGATATCATGTTCTTTCAATGTATGTCCTACTACTGTTATCTTTTAATGTACTACTTATCATGGTCTGAACAAAAGTTTAAATTGACTCCAATGCAACATTTATCAAAAAATTTGATCATCATCTTTCCATGCATATTCATACTTAAGATTAAAGACGATTCTTGAGCTTGAGTTCTACAGAAGTAACTACTATTAAAAACATATATGATCAAAAATTTTCACGTAACATCTTGGAAAGTCTCTGCTGTAAGAAAATTTATTTAACTGTAGTTATACTTCTGG
This sequence comes from Parasteatoda tepidariorum, assembly GCF_982258835.1. NCBI lineage: Eukaryota > Metazoa > Arthropoda > Arachnida > Araneae > Theridiidae > Parasteatoda > Parasteatoda tepidariorum. Next base: position 77,835,438 of record NC_141757.1, read on the forward strand.
TATCTTATAAAAAAAAAACATATTATTTATTTATTAAAACTTCAATACAGATTCGACATTTTATGTCATTAAAAACATAAGAGAGAAGTAGACAGGGTAAAGAATTTGTTCCGATTGAACTTTATTACCTCTATCACTGATCATTAGTTCTCATTGAAGAAATTATACAAATTGAAACAGTTAATAAGTTACCTGCCATTTGAATATTAAATTAATAGGCTGTAAATCTTTTTAAATGCACCTTACTTTTTATTGATGAAATTTTCTGATAATTTCTTAATTTATATTTCTATAATTACCAGAGCGTTAGGTTCTTTTGGTATCCTATTAACTAAATTTTGATTAACTTATATTAATTTATATAAAGTTTCAAATCAGTATAAGTAAAGAGAAAAGAGGAGGAACTAGATTCGATTGATTTAAATTTTATTACATCTACCACTCCTTATCAGTTTCTTAAAATAAATATATTTACAAAAATTGCGACAGCCAAATGAATGGTTTACAAGTGCATTAAATGCACTTAATTTTTGATTGATTAAATTCTCTGGCAATTTATAATTTTATGCTTCGATAATTCCATGTTAAAATGTTCTTAATATTCTTTTCCCAGATGTTCTTTTTAAGAAAGTGACTTTTCACAGAAGCATATATGACCAAATATTGAAACAATCATCAGCACAGCTGAAATTCCTTTTAGGGGTTGTGATTATCACCTATTATTGAATGCAAATTAGGTGATCGGTCTGTAAGCAGAAAGCAAGTCAAGGTTTTTCAGATCCCCGATCTAATTGATTACCATTTTCTTACAACTTCACCTGAAGGCATAGGTGGCAAGTGTTTTTTAATCAAAAATTTCCCCGTGAACTGACTTAATGAGAGCAGCTTTTATAATTATCCTTCTTGTTATAATTCTTTCACCTGATGTAAACTTAGTGCATTGTTATGGGGTGTGTCTGTCCTCTGGGTCAGCTTGTCAATATTATGCGTTACTTTATTGATTTCTTACCTCCAGAAAATGAGTTACATTTCCCCGAACTTTTTTCTTTCACGAAATTCGACGCGGATTGACATTTACTGTTAGCCTGTGCCTTAGAAATGAATTGCTGTTGCCAAAAGATTAAAGTAATTTATGGTTTTGTTGTTTTTTCTCTCACCGCAGGTGTCTGGGTATTGAATGTCAGCGGAATCTTTAAGAGTCTATAAATTTTTCTTATCTCTTTTTGTGCGGTGATAACGCTATTCGGTTTTTGTCTTCACCTAAATTGTTTTTAAATGGTTGTAATAGGTTATAGTGGAAAACCAAAAAAGGTTTTTGGAATTTATTTATTTTTTTTACAAACGGTATGTGGGTATAATAATGATGTTATCTGTTCCATGCACTATACGCAAACGATTATAAATGGGGAAAGGAAGCTTACGTATCTAACGTCGTAACTTATACACTTAACCTTTAATATAATCAAGCAATTTCAAGTTCAAACACGTGCAAAAGTTGATCTATAGTTGCTGTATATTTGTTTATGAATAATATTTTATGAAACCTTTCCTTCAATGTGCTTGGTCGGTAGTAAAAAAAATCTTTCAGACAATTTTCACCAACTTTCACAAATTCGATCATCTTGAAACTTACTAATATATTTTCGATTGTCATTTAGTTATTACACTTTTAAAACGCTTCTCTTTGTAATAAAGCAACATTTTTATATGTATGTGTGTAGGTATCTTATACAAATCAGCATTTTTAATTAATTTACACTAAAGTACGTATATATACGTTCAAAGTGATGGTAGACGTAACTGTCTGCGTGCAATATCCCGACAAAAGAGTTTTCCATAGTATTTAATAAATATTTTATAATACAAGTCATTTGCTAGACTGCAGCTCCGATCAATAAAAAAATTTTCCGATCGCACATTTTTAAGAATTATTTACTTTATTCTATGCGAGGATATCACAAGTAAAATCAACGTTAATGAATTTGAGACAAATGGTGACTACGTCTCCGAATTCGTATTTCAAAAGCCATCTGTTTCTTATGCTGATACTTATGGCGTTTTAAAAGCCTTTTTAGATAAACTTAAATAATGGTAACTGGAAAACAACTAATAAAATAAATTTAAAATTATCTATTAAGCCATGAGAAAAGTGTGGTAAATTCTAAAAATCACAGGTTAAATGATATTACGTGTATTGTTAATCTTTCTTCTGGTGAGTTGAACTTATAACTCATATTATAGTAAATCTGACTGTATGAAGCTGCACCGGGATATGTGATAAATAAAATAAAAAATAGAGTTTTGTGTTAGGTACCATAAAAATATAGTATGATGATATTTTGGTGAAAAATTTATTGCCACCGTACCTATATTAGTATAATATAGGTTCTCATTGCGAGCACCTACAACGACAATATCAGTAGTATTTAATATCCCCATTTAATTAAGCATCACTGTAGTCAATAATATTTTGGACGATTTTTCTTACGGCCTTCAAAATATTCGCCGATAATAATTTTCTAAAAAATTTTTATTATAAGGGTATTAGTGTCTATACTAATTATATTTTCGAGAATTACAATGAATTAACTTAGAGCCAGGGTGGCTCAGGGGTTAGAGCGTTCAAACGTTCACCTTCCATTGAGGTGAACCGGGTTCGAATCCCAGCTGTAGCTGATTGATACGAATTCCACACCCGGCTCTTACCAATCACATTTAAAACATCCTCAGTGATAGACGGATCATGGGTTAGAGTCCCTCTGTCGTTAGGATAACCGTGGGAGATTTTCGAGGTTTTCCACTCCATGTAACGCAAATATAAGTTAATTCAATCAAATAGTCCTCCACGAAGGAAATTTTATCCCCCATACTTGATCCTGGAGTTCCCTCGCCTTCTGGATCGGGTTCAAAATTACAAGGCTACGAAGTGGAACATTAGTAGTCGTAAACCTAATATTGGGTCGGCAGTTCAGCGACGGTTATAAAATATATATGATACAAATGGAAGAGGAAAAAAAGTTTCAAGCTTAAAAACTGAACTAATTGAGCGAAGTTACTTTTTCGTCTAGGAAAACCATAAAAAATCGCCATATTATTATTGGCTTCAATGATGCTTAGTTAAATTTGGTAACATAAATTTGGTAACATGGTTTTTCAAACATAAGGAAGAGTCTATCGCTTGTAATTGACCCAATTTAGACTCTTTAAACCCTTTTCAAAAGACTTAAAACTATAAAAAAATTTAAAAAAGAAATACATTTTTGTAAGTTTAATAATAGGAATTTCTTTTTAAAAAAATGGAATATATTTCTAAAATTAATAAATTAATAACTTATATGAAAAACCAAATCAATATTAACTAAATTACCATTTGAAAAAAGCCATTTTATTGTAAAACAAGCTATCATATCTGACTTAGATATTTCTTTTTTTAACTTTTCTTTGTTAATTGCTTTATTTGAGCAAGTTTTACAACCATTAACCTTCTAAAAAGATTAATTCTTTTGTAAATTTAATTTATTGTTCGTTAAAATCATCAATCACTCTCCCAGTTAGACAAAATATGAGTAAAAGCCTTATTTAGGATTCTTATTTACACAAGTAAATTTTCAAGATAACATTAACCCTGACCTCAGGTCGGCTATTGTGTGCACAACATTAACCTAAAAATGCTTTGTGCCCAACATTTCTAAAGGGCAAAGAAGTACATTATGGTATTTTCCCAAGTAAATGCGAGATTGATAAAGTAGATTACTATTCACAAAAGTAATTTGAATGACAACTTAATTTTATTTTTGTTCGAATCTATTAAATTCCGTGATTTCGAATCACATTCTTTTATGAAGTCGATGTAAATGGTTATTTTGAAAGAGTTCAGATGTATTCAATAAAGTTATGTGACTGTTCTTTGTATTGATACATTACCGATTTCAAAATACTTTGTATAGCAATGATTACTTGTTTCGACTTTTAATTTAGAGCATGCATAATTTGTAAATTCAATAAATACATTATGTTTGAATTTTTAAAATTCGATTAAATCGTATGGTTAATTGCTTTCTTTTTATTCTATAAAATGCTTGAATAATCTTTGAATATTAAGTGCTTTTTTAAGAATTTTGAATGTTAATGAAGCAATTAAGAAAACTGATTTAAATTTTAGAAAACCTTTTTTTACACAAAATACGATATTCGAGCACAAAATGTATTTTAGAAATTTTTAAAACCTGTCAAGATGTTTGAAATGAGAAAACTATAGTGTAAAGACATACTTCTCAATGAAAAAAACTTCATTAGCTTAGGTGGATATGATAGAAAATATTTTGAGCGCTTAAAACTGACTCCCATTATGAAGACAAACCAATGAGTGAACACGCTGATATTTTAAAATTGTCATGGAAGTGTATCATTTTTATTCAAATATGAATTAATCTATTGTTATATTTCGTATATTCTTTTTTTTTTGTAAAATTGTTTACAGCTAAACATAGTCAGTTAAAGCCCACTTTATGTTTTGTTACTATCTCATATTAGGACATATTCTCTAAATGTTGCTGATTTACTAGCGTTTTAATTTTTTGAGTTAACGCAGTGGAGCTTCTGAGTTTTGCACACCAATTATTTGTAAAGTGCGGGATATACAAAAGCGAACACCTTGAAAAACTTACGAGCGCATTTTTACGTACTAATACTCAGTCTTAATGACTCATGAGCCCAACTTTAATCGTTTGAAATAATTAGTACAAATGATGTTTTAAGTTACAAAATCGGAAACAAAAACTTACTTTCTAGAATAAATATATCTATTTTCCGGCGGATTCAGATTCTTGAGCCTCAAAATAAGGAGAATTTATCGAGGGGTGGGGTGTCGTAATCTGAAAAATATGCTCACAATAACTTTGTCAGAAGAGCAGATAAAAACCGGACCGTTTAATGTTAATTTCACCTTTTACGTATTTCGAACGAATCGAAAAAAAGTTTGCACTCAAATCTGTAAAGAAGCCAAACTATTCGATTAAATGACAGCAGATACGAAAAAATAAATTTATGTTAAAGTTATCTTTTGTTTGAGTTTTAACTAGTTTTCATCAGTATTCAGAGACGTAACGATTAGATAAGTTTATAAGAAATTGATTAAAAGGTATATTTATATTCAGAGAGAAGTTATGTTTTTAATGCCTGATTTAGTTACTTAAAATATCGCTTGCATTAGTTAAAATAACGATGCCAAGTGCTATGATGGTTGCATTTTAGTACATACATCCGTTTTACCGATTAATATGTAAACAGTCATTCTTGATGTTCAGATTTTTTAGTTTGAGCAATACACTAAAAGTAAATATAGAGTGGCGTAGCTGGCATGACTACTGGACGAACAAACGAACTACGCACGAGATTAAACTACACAAAATTATAATCTAACATACGTTTTATTTTAAATAATATAAGTAATAAATAGAAAAGTGAATGTATACAAAATTCATAATTCTTTCCCTCCAAATGATTTAAAATTCTTTAATAGATATCATATTCAGAACTTAAAAAGGAAACTACTTAATCGCTATTACTTTGAAGATCATGCAGGAATCTTCTTTTTCGCTTTCTTTCCTTTTGTTAAATACAATTAAAATATTTTTTATTTACAATCCATTCTCCTCTTCGTATTTTTTAACTAAACATCTTCCATTCCATTCGATTTTCTCCTGCACTCCCAGAATCCTTTTTTAACTGCCCAATACAAAACTCCACCTCCCTCAAAAGTTAGAACCCAATCATCTTAGGTTAAAAGTATAGATCCAATAAACTAAAATATCTTTGAAGAAATAATCCCAAGAATTTGAAGCGGTATGATAATAATTTATTAAAAAATTCCTTCGCCTCAACAATATACAAATTTGAAATAACAGTCCATATGTTTCAAGTTCACAAAAATAGGCACCCATTTTCAAGATTTGCAGACGTGAAGAAGAAATGAAAGTGGTTTGAAATCTAAAACGTTATAGCTGCCAACGACGGAGTGAAAAATAAAGTGAAAAACAAAACTGGAAGAATCACAGTAGCCAGGATGGGAAAGCAGATGAAAAACAGAACAAGAAACACCACAGTAGCCGAGAGGAGCAAATCGGTGTAAAATGCATTTCCAAACACTATGGAGAGTTAGTGAAGAACTAAATAGTTTAATATGGGAACCAACATTGTATATTTTTGAATATTATTAATTGTATATTATTAATTGTATATTATTAATTGTATATTATTAATTATATATTATTAATTGTACATTATTAATTGTATATTATTAATTGTACAGTATTAATTGTATGTTATTAATTGTATATTTTTAATGTGAATAAAGTTTTTAATCAAGCAAATATCTTTCACCAATACTGAATTAGAAAGGAGAGTTCAATGATCCACCCAAATTAAACCCTGCTGGTCAGCTGGTCAATGGTTAACCTCAACCCCTTAATTGGTATTTCCGAATTAAGGGGTTGGAATTGTAATTTAGGAGTCCAGAAATATAAATAACGGACCCCAAACAGGTGTTCCAAAAACAGGGAAGAACCGGAAAAGCATTTTCTCTTAAACATTTACTTTAAATAAAGAAAAGGCAAGTAAATAAACAGTGGAATTAATATAAATATTAAATTAAAATATAAATTAAATTCCAATGTAATTCTGATACAGTTAAAAACATCGTAACAATAGCAAAAAAAGGGTGTCACTTTCTGAAGATTAATAAATTCATTTGTTCTAGAAAAAGCATATTTGAAAAGTAAAATTCTGACCTATTCGTTATTTTGCTGGATTTATTAGCTGTGCAATTAAATTGTAAACATACGCTTAAAGCAACATACGCTTAAAGCAAGTTTCGCAATTTTTAGCAGCTTTCTTAATGGTTCTGAATTTCCGCTCGCCTTTAAAGTCGAACAAAGAAAAATTGTATTTTTATTGACAATGCAAGGCATTAATTTGCAAGTAGCGAAGTAATATACAACATATCCAGCCAATTTAATTTACAGTAGAAAATTCCTCTTAAATCAAAACCGTTAATTAAAAAGATGCAGTAAATTGCATCACCCAAGTTGGAGATCTACTTTTTAATACCCCAAAGGGTAAACACATTATCACATTTTAACGCAGGAAATTAAGGATGCTCCCCGCGGTGGAGGAAGCATTCACAGTTTTTTGGGTGGTCTACTGCCTCTTCTGAATAGACTAAATAAAGCTTAAATAGTTAATAGAATCTATGTTGCAAACGATATGAAATTCCTTACATTCTTTAAAGTGATTGCCAAAAGTTAAAATCTATTTTGAAATTTCTAAATCAGTTGAATTTGTGAAATTGTTTTGGAAAAAACATTTCTATAGGTATAGAAAAATTAAAAGTCGGAAATGAGTTTTCTGTTTATTTATTTATTTTGTTTTTTCAATAGCAATAAGAAAAAACACTTCTGTTTACGACTTGAAAAGGTCTTGTTTCTTTTAGAAAATGTTTTGATTACATAAGAAATAAAATCAAATATATTTGATTTAGCATAATTCTACATTTTGTTCTACAGTTTGAACAGCAAATAAAAGAAATTCCTTGAAACTAAATGCTCTTGTTCTTTAATAAAAATTCCTCTCTAAAAACATTTGCTTTCTCAATAACTTCTTCAATTTTCATTCCTCCCGATATCGAAATTACTCGGAAATTATATTCTTATTTAGAGTTTCTCAGCCATGTAGTACCTGGTCGTTCTACCAAACTTAGTTGGTAATGTACAGCTGTTAAATTTATAAATTATACGGATGAAAATTGAAAAAGTTGTTGAGTCTACTAGTATGAAGAATGTTTTTTTTTTGAAAGAATGACAGTTGTTTGTAAATGCGTCTATGATAAAAATAGTCAAAAAAACTTCTTTCAAAATATTCGCTATAGCGTTTCCCCTTAGATATTAGTTTAGAACATTTTTCCCTTAAGTATTGTTTTAGAAAATAAAATTTGTTTTCGTTACATAGAATGTTTTTGTTACATAGATAATGATAAGACAACTTTTTCAAATTGTTCCAGTCAGCTAGTATTTTGAGAGAAAAGAACCATCATTTCTGTGCAGGCAATTCGATGTTACTAAATAATGTGCTGTTGCTTAGTTAAAATTTTAAAAAAACTTGTAAACTACTAGACCGAGAGTAATAAACAATAAGAACAAAAATGTCATCTATAAAAAAAAATATTGTTTACTACCATTTCGACCTTTTTGAAATTATGCTTATAACTATGAAAAAATTTTTTTATTATATTTATGCATTTACTGGAAATATTTCATAAAGAAGGACAAAACTAATTTGTTCTATAGACCAATTATTGCTCATTAACATAGGCTTCAACCATTAATATTAATAATTTGGAATTAATGTCATAAACAATTTTCTTTCAATTAAGAGAAAAACTTAATTCAATAATGCTAAACAAAATGACACACAATATTCTTATCTAATTTTATAAAATTGGTATTATAGTATTTAAATTTAGCTTTGCTAATAAAGCTGGAAACAAAGAGAGAGAAACGGTTTGTGTTCAAGAGCTGATTCTGTGGGGAAAAAACGAATATAAAGTTTTGAGATAATTCAGCAGCTAGCATACGATTGAAATCGTAAAAATTGAAATATATATGAACATCACAAGCATTATTTACATCCCCCATAAAGTTCAAAACAAAGTTCACAATTTTTGATGTTGATGAAAAATGAAATTTGAAAATCAGGTAGGACAAGTTTTTCTTCGAAATTATTCTCCAGTCAATACTTCCCCAATCGAACTCCCGTCGTCTTCTTCACTGTGCTTTTCTTTATTCGCCTTGTTTACGCATGGGCACGAACCATTTTTCCCCAGAATGACCCATCAGCAAAGTGTAATAACTCTCGGGGAGAACTGATTTTTCACGTTATTGAGTAGTCAAAACTTGCTAATGGGAGCGATTGATGGAAATCGTCATTTTTGTGAAAAATAGACATAAACCGTTCTTTCCTCTTGGTCTCCATGCATGTTTATTAAAACACTTTAGTCATGGAAAGGTATATGAAACATAAGAATTTGCAAGGAATGAAAAATGATGAATATAATTGGTAACACACTGATAGTATTTATTACGATAAAAACGATGACTATTTGCAAATAACTCGTATTTGCGAATTTTAGTATGATTCTACAGATCTTCAACCAACCTACATTACAATCTAATAATTACAATAAAATAATTAGACATATTGAAATATCTGAATAATATTGCTTTTTAGAGATCTACACTACCAAAACAATCCTCGCCTCTGTAATAAATTTCGAAACATTAAAAATAATAACACTGGGAATCGAATTTTTAGTTGCATTTATCCACATGTTTGATCTTGAATAATTCAAGAATTTCAAATAAAAATTTATTTTCTTCCTAAAGCTACAAATTTTTTTAAAACAATTACACTTTTAGTCTATTTTTTTGTCAAAATGTACAAGCTTAAAAGCAAAATAAATAGCAAGTTGCATCGGAAGTGTTGCGACAAACATCTAGGGGAGTTAGGGCACATCATTAGTATTAAAACTGCATGTGAACCCATGCCAGGAAATCTTGGCTTTCGCGTCTAGAGACGCTTCCCTATCACGAACTGTTTCATCGTGTACTTCTGAACAGGTCGTAATAAAGAAAAGTGCCCCTAACTACTTACGACGACATTTCTTTTACGACACATTGGCCTGTTCCGAAATCCAGGAAGAAACAGTTCATAATAGAGAAACAGCCCTAGTATGATAGCATTTCCGGGCATGAGTTCCCATGCAGTTTTGATTCCGATGATATGCCCTAGCTACCCTAGAAATTTGTCGCAACATTTAAGCGACTCCCTGTTAAATGTAACGCTTTTAAACTTGTACATTTCGATAAAAAAGTAGACTAAAAATGTCATTTAAAAAACTGTAACAGTTTGCAGATTTGAAATCAGTAATACGAAAATATCTGTTAAAAATCTCATGCAACAGAAAAATTTTTTTAAAAAATACTCCCCAGGTAATCTAACCGCATTGATTATATCTAATATATTTTTATAGCAAGGTTATCAAAAAACTGCACCGAAATATTTCCTCACTTTAAAATTTGATTTTAATGTTGTTAGCATTATTGTTGGCACGCAAACACACGCACACACACACTGGTGCAAATAGCTATGAACGAAAGTTCATATAGAACAAGATTTCTGCTCAGAACTTTAAGTAAAATAATTCTCAAATATCCATGATAAAGGCTGATTATTTAAGCAATTTATAATTTTGAATTTTCTTATACGCATCCATGTCTTAGACATGATTGAAAAAGTTAACACAACAAACCCACATTTGTTATCCTTTTTTTCTAAATATATATATACTTTCGATTTTATATAACTAATAATAAATTCCAACTATTTGTAAATTAAATGTTAAAAGTTCCAGAATTTATTCGAATTTGAAAATTCTATCAAATCTATAATTCACTTCGAAATTATGCTAATTATTCAAAACCATACTGGTTATGTCAAGTTAGCTTCACATTTTAAAAAAAATTCTTTTGGCATCACAATAGATTGTTAATCTTCAACTGAGGGGAATGAAATGCAAATCTCATTTATATGTAAAGAACTTCCGTCGTTTCATTATTTCGAATAAACTCAATTATCGGTTACCTAAGATCATAGTTACTAACTGATCAATTAGATTTATAGCTTTGGCAACGGTATGTGAAAAGATAAGCAATTACAATCTGTTAATTACAAGTCCTTCAAGTACGTCTTTTGAACAAAATAATTAATTACTGAGTGAGACTTTGAACAAGCTGACATCGTTACAACACTTTAAAGAGAAAAGAAAATCAATCAGTTATCGCTTAATCCACAGAAACTAGAAGAACATGGCACCCAATATCGTAAATCAGATCTCCCATGAGTTTTTACAAAACCAGAATGTCACCCATTTTTCATATCTATAGAAGAAAAATTGCCATTTTATGTAGCTGGCTTGAAACAAAGAAGACAATGATCGCTCCAGGGCCTTAAACTATTGATGAGTAAAGTTTAGTTGCGTAATTCAGGAAGAACTAGGAGAAATATAGAGAACTAAGTGATAAAAGCAGATCCTCTGGCTATGAAGTTATTAAAGAGGTTAATGTTTTGTTATACAAGCTTTAAGATACAATAATGACTGGGGACAGAGCAATATAGGATTAAAATTAACAAAGGAGGAAAAATATTTAACGGCGCAGTAATTGATTAGAACAAAAGTTTGGGAATTTCGTAAAAAGCATATAAACAGAATTTTATTGCTCTTGAAAGTTAAACAAAACAAAATTTAGAAATTTCAAAAGAAAATCTATAAACACAATTTCATACATGTAACGTCATTCAACGAGCAATAAAAGATGGAGCTCTAGTTTTACGGGTACGTTAAAATGATTTATACAAAATATAAAAATACTTCATTTTTTAAATGAATAAATATATTTCCACTTTTCTTGAAACAATTTTAAGAGAGGTAAATAACTAAGTATTGACTGTCGCAACTGTACTGTTTCATAAAAAGGGATTCTATTTTAAAAGCTGTACTTGTACTGGTACTAACATTTTTCTTGGTCTTTATGGTAAAACGAAATAAAAAATTTTGAAATTTCGTAGGAAACTCGAAAGAAACTCTCTTTATAGAAGGAACTACAAAATGAAAAGATCGAAGGAATTCTGTTTTGAAAGCTGTGCTATGATCTACACTGTACTAAAATAGCACTACAAAATCTTAAACTATGAAGATTTTTACATTAACATTTTCCACATACAGAGCGTCCCAAAATTTTAAGAAAAACATAAAAATTCAAATATCGTAACAAAACTATTATAAACATTACATTTTTCAAAAAATAAAAATAATAACTTTCAAGCCGTTCTCAAACGACAGCAAAATTTAAATTTTAATATTAACCAGAAGAAGTTAATAATTTATTGTTATACCAATTATTTTGACTCCTTTAATAATAGGTTCTGAAACACGAAAAATTAAATATTTAAATCTAGCCGCAAATCAGGCTCCCAGTCATAATTTTTTAAACCCCACCATATTTATATTTTTATTCGCTCTAGTTGATTCTATTTAACAATTTTCAACTGTATGTAGGTCCTAGTTTGATCATAGCAAGTATTTAACCGTAATGCTTTTTTGGAGACATTTATCATTTTGCATATTTTGAAGAATAACATCATCAGGCGGGAATATTGAGAATAATTGACACTAATACCTGAGCATGAAAGAAAATATTGTTATATAATTCCTTGATTGTTAAATCGTTAAGATGTATTTTATTTAGAAAAAAGTTATTTTCATTTCATGAGTTTGTTACCAAGAGAAGACTAATCACAGAACAACTACTCTGTGAGGGCTGGAAAAAAAGTCTCGTTTCTAAATTAAATTGATTTCATCAAAAATTCACAGAAATAAAATTCGCAGAAAAATTCTGGTAAAATTAACGTACTATATGGTAAAGAAAACCATAATTCTGCTTAACAAAACTAATCATTTGATAATTTTTCCGTTCAGATGGTTACGGTTTACAAGACATTCTGGTTTTTAAAATTATTACGACCCATTTAGCAAAAAATATAAAACTGAAAAGTAAATCTAACCGAATGAATAGTTTTATGCCATATTCTAAACTTTCACGATGAAATTGCAACTTTTACGATTTACGACTTTTATCAAATTTTATCACATATTATAAATTCATTTTTTATTGTTAATTTTACAAAAGCACTTCGATATGAATTGCCAAGCTATTTGGTGTTCCCATGAGACTAGAAGCACAAAGAATTTTACCGTATTCTGTTAGTTTTGATCACACTTATTTTTTCATTGTAAATTCAACTCACCGTAATATGCGTTTTTTTTTCTTCGTCAGTAAAAAAGAACTTCCTTCTGCACTTATATTATAAAATTACATTTTCATTCATCTCCATGGCTTTTGCGTCATTCCATGCTCTGTCTATCAAAAAGATGATATTATTAAACTAAAACTCATGGCATTTGTGGAAGTGAATGAATGAAGGTTCAACTCGTAAGAATCAACTTGTATTCTTTCACAAAATTTTAATAAGTAATGCATTTAATTATGATAAAACTGTTTTAAAAGCTTCAGTTACGGTAACAAATTTAACCAGTACCTTACGATAAAAAAACTAACCTTCAAAACTTAACTATCAAATTTAAAATCATCTTACGAATCTGTTGATGTACCACACATCACAAATTTAATCTTGACTATTGCATTTCTAAGTAATCCATCATATACATTATGATCATATCATTATACGATTGATTGAGCCATATTGATTAATCCATCATAAAATTCGTACTCTTTTCAGGACATTAAATTCTTATTATTTTACTGTCAAGAGTTTCTGTTTTTGCCAAAAAAACACAATCCAAATATCTACATATTCTCAAAAAAAATATTACAATGATGTTCGACAATTTTAGACGCATTTTTATAACATATAATTTTAATAAACATCTCGTTTTTTTTTCATTTTGATGCATGCTGTAATCAAAATTAACTTTCAAAAATTTTAACATTTTCAAACTGTCTTCGCAAATTCTTTTTTTCTCAAAAGTGTAATTAAATATGCCTGGTTTCACTAAAAATTATTACTGTGAAATAAAAGAAAACACTTCATAAGCATCATTTAATATTCTATAAAGAACCAATGTTTCGTACTTCTTAAAAATCACAAAAATATTTTTGAGTTCAACCAAATATAATTTGAAAGGTTTTTTTTTCCTTAGAAAACTTTACAAACTTGACGCTGCAGGAATATAAATAACTTATAAATGTTTCGATTAGAATTAAATCATTGCGCTACTGATAAGCAATATCTACAATTGGAAATCTATAACTTCACTGTGAAACGCTTTACTCAAATTAAAGTTTAAAATGGGAGCAAATATAAGGGTATATATAGAAGGTATAATTTTCATTGGATTGCATAATTGTTACCTCTACTACTGATCTCAAAACTCACCATCATTTCTTCCTTTTTAAAAGATGTTTATCCGGCTCAAAAACTTACGACTTTAGAGTCTATAAGAAATAAAAGACCTGTAAATGATTACAGACTTCGATCACCTATTCAGCTAGTCTTCGCTATATTTATTGGGTTGTTGGGAAAGTAATTTTTTCTTTCTATGAACATGAAAGACAGTTTTATTACTGTGAATAAATATTCTATTCTATTATATATTGTTGATTTTGGTCCGATACCTTTTACCATCGTTTTGGCAGTAGCATGATTATACACTTATAATACTTTTGTTCTTTGTTGGCAAAAACTGATCCAGAGGATTTTTGATCTCCTCAATTCATGTAAAGGTTTTACTGTCTAAAATATTTTGTAGAGACTAGACAATATCTCACATAAAAGAGAAGGCTTCAACACGGGTCGCCATAAACAACAAATTTGATCCTTTAGTAATCCAAACGTAATGACATCTTTCGTATTTTCCATCACTTCACAGCTTAGTACCCCGATCTTTCTCATTTTTCATTAACTGCGCAGTTTATGTTCGTTACATCGGACTACTAAATTGATCCATGCTGAGTCCTTCTTTCTTCTAGGAGGTGTTGGACTAGAATATTGTCGTAGTCAATCCATTTCTCATTCCCAGTGATGATGCGGTTATAAGACGTTTGAGACGCAACGCGAAGACATAAATTTCTTTCCGGAAGAGCATGAAGAACTCGTATGTCGAGATTAAACCTAGACGTTTCCAATCCATTGAACAATCGAATTCGATAAATTTCATTGCTCAACTATCTCGCAAGTTGTTTTTCACCGGTCTGTGCATTTATTGCGCCTTCGTCATCTTTAACTAGCCTTCCAGAAAGTGGTGCATCTTCAACATAAAAATTGCCGGATCAAAATTTCATTAATCAGCTTTGGCACGGGAGTACAATGCATATCACCTAAAAAAAATTTCTTGCTTGAGCAGTATTTTTACTTGTTAAATTGTTAAAAAAAGTAATTTTAATTGTTAAAAAAGCAAAATATGCCTGATTTTCCCTCTCCAGATTTAAAAGGACACCAAACAAAAACTACAGTTTCAATCGATTTTTTTCACGAGCAAGTTCTGCTGTATCAGCTGTCGAAATATTTAATGGTTATGCAGCTTAAGTATAATGTTGGCTGTAAAAAAATATATTATAATATTCTGAAAAG
Organism: Parasteatoda tepidariorum; assembly: GCF_982258835.1. NCBI lineage: Eukaryota > Metazoa > Arthropoda > Arachnida > Araneae > Theridiidae > Parasteatoda > Parasteatoda tepidariorum. Next base: position 77,850,699 of record NC_141757.1, read on the forward strand.
TTTATCACTGATTTCTTTTTTTTTCTGAGCTACATTTCATAAAGAATGCGAAAAAAAAAATTAGCTTAAGTATAGTTTGAGTTATTACTAATGTTATGCCTAGAGAAATACCGGGTTCTGAAATTATGCCAAGTCTGGGTACCCGGTGACATTTGAGTCTTCTACCTGACCTATTCTGGATATCCGGTAAAATTTGAATTTATTACCCGGCCAAGTATTCTAACATTTATACAAAATAACATAAAAATTCTACTAATTTCTATCGTACCAATATTTCACACGATATAGTTCTAAGAAATTTTATTCTGCCTCTATATAAATAATTAGGTTTTTTTTTTATTTCTTTAAACTAAATTTCTAAAAAAAGTTTCTAAAAAGAATTTGGGATGCCTATTTAGATGTGGAATGATTAATTTAAATCTTTCCTATGAAGTGGTGATATCTGCTAATAGTAGACTTTGTAATTAATTATTTTTTCATTTGATTCACTAAAATTTTAAATAGCATTTATTAATGTAGACTCTGTTAAACGTAGGATATTTAAAAATTATTTTAATACAATGATGGAATGAAAAAAGCTTTAACTATCAGGGTTTAATTTTTAATCATCCGATAACTATTAATACAATTTACTGGCCATACAATCTACCTCAATACAATCTCTTAAACTTTTTAATACTCGATGAGAAAATTTATCTCACAACCAATGTTGAACAGAAAATTTATAGAGCTGTTTTACAATTCTTAATGTTACGATTCTATCCCTAAATAGTGATTTTTTACTCCTCAAAATCAAAGTAACTCCTAGATCTAACAACAATTAAAGAGCAAGTTTGCTTTCATGAGAAACTTTTTCTGTGAAACTAATGCGTATTTGTATGGCAAGGAGAATAAAACGATAACCACCATATATGGCAACGTTACTTTTAAAAAGTAACAAGTAAAAGTACAAGTATTTTTAAAAAAAGTAACGAGTAAAAAGTAAAAAGTTCTTATTTTAAAAAGTAACGAGTAAAAGGTACAAGTACTAAACAAAAAAGTAACGATTTAAAAGTACATTTCTAGGAAATCTAAAATTCAAAGTAACCTAAAATTTTATTGAATAATATTCTTATGTTCTTTAAGGTTTTTGCAAAATTGTTGTTATTTATTTAATTATTTTTAATTTTGAAAGTTATGGACATTAATTTCTTTTTAAATTCGGAAGAATATTATAATATAATTTTATAATATAATCATATAATATAATTTTAAAATCAAACATAATTTTAATATCAAACTTTTTTTATTAATTTGCACGAAAAAGAAATTTTATCTATTGATTGTAATTTTTAGTTTATTATTTTTATTTATTTAAATTACCATTGATTTAAAATTGTTTTACTCTATAGAAACGCGTTTTAAAAGCACAAACATAAACAAAGCAAGCACGGGGTTTCAGATAGCTTTGTGATCTACGAAAAAAATAATTGAATGTGCAGTATAAGTTGAAACAGAACAGTCTACAGTTTTATTTGTAGCAATGGCTAATGCTGAAGTCATGCGAGAAAATCATTTTCCGAACATTTCTGCCTAGCGGAATAATTAAAATTTGTAAACGAATTTTAGTATCAGCGGTTAAATTAATACCTTCGAGTTTTCAAGAGTTAAAATAGTTATTATAATAGTTTTCAATAGCACAAATAGTTCTGAAGTTCTTAGAGATTTGACTGGGCGTTGTTTGACGAGGTCGGGCATAAACATAATTTTAGTAAAAAATTTACTAGGTAAAAATGTATTTAGTAAAAAATGTATTAAGACAAAAATTTATTATTAGTGAGTTCAAAAAGAAAACTGAAAAACGTAATAACAAAATCCAACATTTTTTCCAACATCAAAAGAGTCGTCTTTTCCCTTTCAGGAATGACAATTTTAAAAGGTCAAGGTATTGAAGCACGAAGTTAGCTGTGAATGCATATATATTGCACATTAATTTTATAAATTAAGAAAACATAAGTATTTTTTTTAATTAATTTTTTTTTTAGAAAGCTTACCGAGTTTTAGAAACAATTTCATTCGACATTTCCGTTACTTGTACTTTTTCCCTAAAAAAGTAACGAAAGTACAAGTAAAAGTACTAAATTTAAAAAGTAGCGAAGTACAAGTAAAAGTACGTACTTTTTGCTTTTACCGGCGGTACAAGTAACGGAAGTAAAAGTACTGCCATATATGATAACCACCCATAGTAAGTCCGACAGTAAGAGAACTCTAACCTGATTGGTTAGAACTTGTATTGATTAAACTTAGAAGCTGTCAAATTTATACAAGATATTAATTGTTTAGTTGTGTACAATATATCATTCTTGAAATGTCATAGATCTTTTATTTTTTCAATAAATGATTTTGTTCTGGAGAAAGTTAAATCACTCGTAAGGCCGTAGCACTTCTCTGGCAAAATTTAGAAATGTTAGGATTTTAGAGAAAAAATAGCAAGAATTTCTATTTTAAGTGACTATTTACGAAAAGTGTGAATGTAATTCACATGTGATGTTGTCAAAGCCGTACTCAAGGGAGGAGGACAATTATCCAGTGGCCCGGGATAGCAGAGGGCCAAACCAAATTTTCTTACAAAAAACATATTGCTTAATAATTAGTTTTCTTAAAATAAAAATCTTTTTCATAAATATAAAAACTACAATTTTGTATGAAGAGCCACGATGACTCAGGGGATAGAGCGTTAACCTTCCAATGCGTCGAACCGGGTTCGAATCCCAGTCGATACGAATTCCGCATCCGGCTTGCACAGACCACAGTGCTGACATGAAATATCCTCAGTGGTAGACTGATCATGGGTTAGAGTCCCCTTACCGTCAGACTAACCGTGGGAGGTTCTCGTGGTCTTTCTTTCCATGTAACGGTTAGCTCCTTCTTTCACGAAGGCAAATTTTTCCCAATAATCGATCCAGGAGTTCCCTTGTCTTTTGGATTGGGTTCAAAATTACAAGGCAACAGAGTTGAACATTAGTAGTCGTAAACCCATAAAATTGACTCTGCTGTTCAACTACGGTTATAAAATAAAATAAAATTTTGTGTGAATGGTTTTCAAAAATTCGACAAAATATAAAAAATAAGGCTTTTTGTGCTTTGAGAAGAAACCCGCAAAAGCTTTGTTTACTCTTGGATGTAGTTAACTTCTTTATCCTCTGCACTGCACAACACTTTCGTGGGCATCAAGGTGCACAGCAAAGGGGTGGGTGAAACTTGGTACTACCTGATCTTACCACAAGAGCAGAAGTTATTGAAACGTAACAGACATATATTGGACCAAATCCTTCTTGTTTGTTAAGGTATGAATCTCTAGTAAACGTATCATAAACTGGATTTTATTAATGCAATAATCAATAAATAAAGCTAGTGTAAGAACTAAAGAACATTAAAGAGTTGAGATGGTAAAACTAACTCATCTGCACATTCGCCGTGAATTAATCAACCACAAAATGCTAATATGGTAGGACCTTCTTCTTGACTGCTAATAAAGTGTAAATCAAAGTTTGTCCTCTAGAAACCAACTAATTGCGGTCTCATCCCACTACCTGGTCTTAGCCCACTCTCCCCTATATGGATATCCTAAAGAAGTAGGGAAAGAGGAAATCTCTTAAGATTTCTACAAATACATCTGATGTCATTTATCTATAGTTTTTCGTTAAGTACCAATCTTTTGATAGGCAATCTTTGAAATATTTAGACAACAAAAAAAGTTAACATAACATCTTAACTTTCTTTGATAAAATCTATTCTTTAATTTGGGATATCAGCTATTTTGTCAGAAATTAATAATTTTTTAAAACAATCAGTATTGATCGTTTTTTTATAACTTTCAGTATTTACTATTTAGGACAAATATTATGTTATTTCCTATAACTCATATGGCTTCTGATAATATGTACATATCGCATGCATGTTGGATGAGGATGTTGGATGCATTCATGAACGCAAAATCAAAAAACATTTATATTTCAAAATAGAGTAGAATATAACTGATTTAAAATTAACCTTTTAACTCAACTTCATGATGGTAGGAAAATTATATTTTTAAATGAATTTAAGAAAAACTTTCAATCGAATATTTTCTTGGAAAATTAAAATCTCAAAAAATAAAAGGTTAAAAACATTTTGTTTAAAATTCACATAAATGATTTATGAATAAATAATATTTACTCGATAAGTTGAGCTAAGCTTTATTCCCCTTTAAAAAAAAATTAAAGTAGTTAGTACTAACATCCCTTTTCTGAGTCAAGAAAACTACCAAATAAACATTCAACAATTTAAATTTAAATATTAAAAGTATTTTCACAATACAATGACTCAATCTCTCCGAAATTCAATAAAATAAAAATTCTTTATTCACTTTTTATCAACAACCACCTTTGTGATAAAGTAATTCCCCACACAACACTTTACAGTAAAATATACATATTGCATAATTCATGAACCATTCAAACCGTTAATAACACCTCATATTACAATACACCGAGTAAGAAAAAAAAACTTTTTAAACTCAAAAGTTGATATTTAGCACTCAATTACACACTGCATCGAGAAACTTATGGTAACAATCGCACTCGTATACCGACATTGTAAACATTCCACTCGACAATAAAAACAAAATAAACTTCGAATAAAAAAAGCCCTTCACGAGACAAGATCGTGATCATTCGTAATCTTCAATAAATTCGAGCACTTTTTCCAAGGGTGGGTGTGGTGTTAGGACAGAAAAAGAGAAGTTAGTGGCACCCCTTCAATTCAGGAAGTAGTTACACCACTCCCAAGGCATGGCCCATATCCACAACTAGATCGAAGGGAATATACCAAATGAGGCCACGACCTAGGGAAAGTGAAAATGAAATAAAAATATCAAAAAATTGAAGAATATAGAAACTTTTCTTTTACTTTCTCCCTCCCCCGCCATCCTCCCTCGATTTTTTTACGCAAGTTTATATCCGACATACACCAACTCAGATGATATATAAAAAGGGAAGCCGATTGCTATCCAATATCATATTGGTCTTACATCCTAATCAGTAAGCATGTTCAAGGTAAGTTAAATTACTTTGACTACCAAAACTCAATCGCCAATCATTTGGATTATTTACGGTACTTGACTAGGATTATCCTATACAATATAGCCTCATTTTGATCTTTGGTGATAAAAGTTTATTGAATTAGTGTGATATTTTCAGTCATATGGCTTCAATATAGCTGTATTTTCGATATAGTCCAATTTAAACGACTTTAACTCAATTAAACATTTATAATAAGGCACCAGGTTAAAAGCAAACAACAAAATTCGTAGGGAATATTTAGAATGCTTTTAATATACAATAGACGAAAATAATGATAGTAAAAATTTAGAGTGCTATAGCTTAAGACACTTTTATTTCTAAATTTAAAAAAGAAAATTTAAATGGAAACTTTGATGAAATCAAATCAATTTTAGGAGTAAATTTTAAAATATCAAAAAAAAATATTTATTAACAATTACTATCTTTGGCTTTATTTTTTGTTATATATGTAAAATCATAAAAACGTATATAATACCTCAGTTCAAAAGCAAACAAAAACATTTTTATTGAAAATTTAGAATGCTGCTAGTAATATGCAATAGATGAAAACAATGATAGTAAAAATTTATAAAGTGCAATAGAGGCAAACAGTTTTCTTTTTAAATGGTAATTTTTTTAATTGAATGGAAATTCTGATGAAATTAAATAGTTATCAATTTTAAGAGTGATATACTTATTAACAACTGCTATTTACAACTTAAGTATTTTTTGTATTATATGAAAAATCAAAATAACGTAGATAATGCATCATTTCAAAAGCAAACAACAAAATTTGTGCAGAATAATTAGGATGCTTATGATGAGCAATAGATGAAGATAATGGTAGTAAAATGTTATAAAGTGCAATTGAGACTAATAGTTTTCTTTATAATTGAGAATGTTTTTTAATTGAATATTAATTTTGTTGAAATTAAATAGTTATCAATTTTAATAGTGAATTTCAAAATATCACGAATCTATAACTTGATTTTGCTTGAACAATTGCTATCTTTAACTTGAATATTTTTTTGAAATATACGAAAAATCTTAAAAACGTTTATAATGTATTAGTTCAAAAGCAAACAAAATTTGTTTTCAATAATTAGAATGCTTGTAATTTGCATTAGACGCATATAACGGTTCTAAAAATTTGTAGAGAACTATAGGAGCAAAGAATTTCTTTTCTAATGATATACTTAAAAATACACAAAATACTTGCTGTTTATGGATATACTAGTATAGCAATCTCAAAAACATTTTTATCATCGAATATTGGATGTTAGATAGTTTAATCAAGAGTTCAACCAAATTCTAATTTACCATCATCCTTAACTCATTGACGCAAAATTTTAATTAAACATATTTTTCATGCTTTTTTCCTCATATTGTATTAATTTAGATCGAAATAAGTGAAAAGTATTGTTCTTAGCATTTTAATAATTTATGGTTATGAAATACATCATAAAATGTCTGTTTCTTTTTCTGTGTTAAAGGCAAACTGTTCCAAACACGACTAACTTCAGAACAATAGTTTTTCAAATTTGCAGCCTTTTTTTTTTTATTTAGATGTAAAGAGAAACAGTTATTTGTCAATTAAATTACAAAATCAATTTTTGAATATGAATGGAAAAAAAAAAGTTTAAAACTGCTTTTTTTTGGTTTTTATATTTCACTAGAAATATAATTCCGATAATCTAACAGATATTTTTAGTAACTATCAGACAGTTTTTATATCTGAAAAGAGTGACACCAGTATCCAGTATGCGTCAAAAGGCTGAACAGCCAATTCATAAAATTGAAATTTTTTGCAGGAGGCAGGGTTACTCTCATTTGATTCGGTAGCGTAGCCACCACTACAATTATTCAATTCCAATTCACAAGTATATAAGACAGATTGACTCGATTTTATATCTCAGTATAACCTTTAGATAGATCACGGTTGACATTGTCGGTAGCTTTCGCCCACATTCTAGACCCGGACTTTATCTGAACACGTTTACCTCAACAGAAAAGCCCTCTTCGAGATGATGGATGGAACACAGTAAACAATTCACCTGCTATTTTTGACTGCGACATTGACCTCCTCACGCTGTTGTTACTCAGCCTGGATCGCACACACAACGGGGGCTTATACACATTCGGCTGCTAATTGTAAAACAGCAACAACTACGCCCGCAAACGTGATCTTAATACGACTCTCACGACCAGCACTCAAAGCCCTGTGATCTTGATACAGCTCTCCTGGAGTCTCACAAAACAACAATGAATCACCTAGAGATATCCATTTATCCAATTCCATCCCAGATTAAACTCTAGCGGGAGATTATAGTAGTGTAGCTACCATTTCAATTGTTCAGTTCCAATTCACTATTATATAAAGCATGTTCACTCAATTCTATCTGGTGGTGCATTTTGATAGATGACGGTTGACATTGTCAGTAGCCTTACCCGACAATTCTATACTGATTGAACGAATCTAAAAATAATTAAACAGATATACGTTCCACAAATTATTAAAAACTAATTTGTGGTGCGAGTTGAATCTTGATAATGTTAAATATTATCTAGATTTAAATTTTTAACTTAAATGGAGCAGCGTATTACTCCATTACTCCAAGACGCAAATTTCAAACTTTAGTAAGTTGCATTTATGTAGTCGAAACATTTTAATAATAATTCTTATAAAGTCTTATAACTGTAAAATTTGAATAAGTTATGTCGTCTCTAGTAAATAACAGTGTTGATAACATAAAATTTTTCAGCTCGCCGTTGTCGCTGTTTTAGTCGCTGTAGCCGTGGCCGCCCCAAGGCCTTACGGAAGACCTGCTTACGGCAGGAGCTACGCTGCTCCAGCATACCATGCACCTGTATACAGCGCACCAGCATACAGTGCACCTGCCTACGCAGCACCAGCATATGATTACGTAAGAACTTTTTTTATTTCACTCTTAAAGGGATCAGAGCTATTATCTAACACAATGATGAAAGTCTTAAAATAGCAAAAAAAATAAACCTATAAAAAATTTTAAAAATAGCACCAAAAGATTATAGATATGAACCTATAAACAAAATAAACTCTTCTGAATTCTCATTATGATGCATAGCTATAGCATCGAAACAGCTGTACGCAACTACCATGTCTATGCAATATTTTTGTTATTGCTGTCTGACATATACCGCTCCAGCAAGATTTTTTTTTCACTGAGAAAAAAATTATGGTATATGGCAACATGTACCGTGTTTCTGGCTCTATGGAAACACCAAAAATCTCGGTAATTTTTGACAATGCGTTTAGGTTATAATTTTGGTACAATTAACAATAAAATATAGTTTTATATAATGTGAAACAATTTAGTGAATGCGATAAAATTTGGTAATTTTATGGTGATACTTTAGGGCAGGACATAAAATCAGTTTATTCGGTTAAATTTACTTTTCAGATATGCATTGTTAAATAAATATGTGATTAAAAAGATAAGAACTATAATTTTGAAAACCAGAATTACCGATAAACCTAAACCATATGAACAGAAATATTACTAAATGAATGATTTAACTACTGTATATTTTGGTTTTTATTACCGGGATTTGAAGGGTTTTTTTTTTAAGCCAAAAATCTTATTTTAACCGGAAGGCAAAGAAATACTATTTCTTTTCAAATCATTTACATGATGCTTATCGATAGCGACGAAACACCTATATGATAATAACTATACAAAACCCAATAAGCAAAGTAAATTCATTTCTTTTTAGTTATTTCGTAGGATTCTTGTCGATTTCAATGAAACATTTGTATGGAATTTGCATAACTATGTGATCTTACTACGTTACATTATCTTTATTAATATAGAGCCTAGAGTATAAAACAATATTTTTTTATAATTATTATGATAATTACACATTATTATAACAATTATTGATAATAATTTTAAATGTACTTACATTGGAACTAAACTCTTGCTTATGTTTTGTAATTTATATTCAAAAACATACATTTAATTCATTTTTACGTTTTTAAATATTAAATTATTAGAAAAACAATTCAATATCATTTGCGCAAAATTTCCATACGGTCCCAATTAAATAGCTACTCAATTTATTATCATTGTACATTATTATTTTAATATGCAATTATTGAAGGCATCAAAGCTCAAATGATAATCTGATGATAATAATAATGTATTATAATTATGCATTATTATTTTAATATGCAATTATTGAAGGCATCAAAGCTCATATGAATTTATTTGTCCTCCAGGCTGTACCAACCCCATATGATTTCGGATACGACATCGCTGGTGACTATGGTGAATTCAAGCAATCTCGTAAAGAATCCAGCGATGGCAAAGGCAATGTCCAAGGTAGCTACGGATATACCGATGCTCACGGTATCTACAGACAAGTAGACTACGTCGCTGATGCTTACGGATTCCGTGCTAATGTCAAGACCAACGAACCAGGAACTGATAATCAAAACCCTGCTGATGTTCAAGTACACGCTTCCCCAGCTCACTACCAAGCTCCAGCTCCTCACTATGGTGGATATCCCCGATATTAGACAATATAAGATTTAGGTTTTATGGAATATAAGCTTTATGGTAAGTTTGTGGATTTTTTTATACTATTAGGTCAGTTCTCTGACACGGAACTTTTGGAGACTGCTCCAAACTGTTCTGACGATGCTGTTCGAAAACTGACTGAAATGTCTAATCGGTTTAGAGTGGAGAAGAGATATTTTTTCCTTCTCTTTTTGCTATAAGTAAACCATTTTGTGTAGAATTTAAATGTTTTGAAGACAAACTTTTCATTTTAATACAAAATAATTTGCAACGCTACAGCAACAATATTTTTTGTCACTTTTTGATGAAAATAAAAATTCATGCAAAACATACAATTGTTTTTTCCAACGCCGACTCGGTTGCCACTCGTTATTTAAGTTTCAGTTGGGCAGATTTGTTGGCCATTCTTTCAGGGGCACCATATTAGGTGGCCCAATATTGCTCCCACAGTAGGGACTGATAGTATAGAGTCTCTTTGCCATCAGGCTAACCAATGGAGGTTTTCGTGATTTTCCTTTCCGCGTGACGCAAATGAGGCTTGTTCCATCAAAAAGTCCTCTACGAAGGCAAATTTCCCCCAAAACTCGATCCTAAGTTCCCTTGTCTTCTGGATTGGGTTCGAAATTACAAAGCTACAAAGTTGAACATTCGAGGTCGTAAACCCAAAATTGGGTTGGCTGTTCAACGACGGTTATATACATAAAAAAAAGTATGACACTTATAAAATATAACGCATCATTGTTCAGTCTCTTAACTGCTTTTAGAATATTTTCTTCTAAAAAGTTTTCACAACTGCAAATCAATAGTATAATTGAAAATTACTCTAATAGTGGTTGAATAATAGAAAATTAAACTATTGATAATAATGTAATGGTACTAAGGATAAAGGAAGTTTTAAGTATGAAAAATAAATTTCAAAATACTAATTTGCAAGTTGTAATACAGCCGGTATAAATTTATGCTTAAAAACTACACACTGGTAAAAAAATTTCATAATTGAAACAAATGGAAAATTTTATTAGTTGAATCACACTTAAATTATGTGGTAAATACATTTGCTTTTACAAAATTATACAGTTTATTAAGTTCAAAATAATAAATATTTCTTACATTACTACCTATTAAATATTTTCTAAATTTATTTCAAAGCAACAACGAATCTTTTTATTTTACTAAAATTAATTAGTAAAATATAATCGTAGTTTCTCATTATTTTAAAATGATGCAAAAAAAAATTTCTTTTAAGTTATACTTGTTACATTAGAATAATGCACTTAAATTAGCAACACAGAAGTTATGTTAATTAATTTGAAAAACATTATTATTTAATGGCCATTTCAGGTCTTTTTTAAAAATTTCATTTCAATTATAATGATATAAAACACTATTGTAGCTTAAAAGGGCGTTTAGAAACAAATAAAACATTGCCGCTATTTTGATAATTTTATTTTGCATTTCATTCCTTGCTTATAAAAATAGTCATTAATAAAAAATTTCGTATAATAAAATGAATTATAATTGTGGTTATAAAATATCTTTGAAACGTTATAAACTATATTTAACTTATTTTTGAAAAAAAAGAGAAAGTTAATAAATTATTTCGAGAAAATTATTACCTTTAACAACTCTAATTCTTTACTTAATGGGATTATAATTGTGGTTATAAAATATGTTTGAAACGTTATACACTATATTTAACTTATTTTTGAAAAAAAGAAGAGAAAGTTAATAAATTATTTCGAGAAAATTATTACGTTTAACAACTCTTAATTCTTTACTTAATGGGATACCTGCAAGTGACGTAGTGTAGTATCTCGATCCTGATTGGTTGTGGAAACGGGGCATTTGTTTACGTTAGCAACTGTTCTTTCCATTCTATTTCGAGTAAACCAAGCCTGTGAAGTATCAAATCTCTTAAGTGACGCATTTTATATTCTTACACAAAGATTTCAATTCTTTCACCATGTATTTTATACTTAACAATAACAGGCATGAAGCCATGTAGAACATAAACTAATTATGCATCGAAGTTGCCAGGTTCACAAAACAAAAATATATCACGGTTATAATAAAATACATAAACAAATAATAAATCTGAGTTAAGCAAAAGAAGTAGATGAGAAAGAATTATATTTCAACAAATTCGATGAGCGATAAAGCTCTGTATTTATTTAAGTTAACATTAATTAACTTTCTTAGTTATGTAGAGAAACTTCGCTCAATTTTAATACGCCATTTTGCTGATAAATATTAGCTGGTGCTGAAGTCATAAGTCACATGTGTGGGTATGGGTTGTCTACTTCTTGGAGTGCAATTATCCAATTATCAAAACTATGGCTCATTTGCCAAAAATGGTTGCCATTAAATCAAATATAATCACAAGCATAAATTATTTTACTCCAATGTTCTAAAATAAAAAAATTCGTAATTGAATATTTTTGCATTATTGTGGTAGCTGGAAGAGCTCGAGAGTAAAAACATTTAAAGACATGTTGCTTCCTTTTCCCTCTTGTTAACTTCTTTCAACCTTACCAGAACCTCGCTGCTCAAGCATGACTATAATTGTAGAATGAAGTTAGTCAAACTAAAGAAGGAAATTAACTAAACATCACGTCACCCAAACATGCCCTGACACCTGTCCCCATTTTTCAACGATCTGTCTTTTCACGTCAAGTAATTTTAATGCCGCTAGATGAAGTAGACAGTACCTGAGCTGATATCCCTATCTTCAAACTTTAACGCATAAACAACAATAGAAAAGTCAGACAGAACAGATTTTACGTACAGTTTGCTGCATATAACGCCAGTTTTTTAGGCGGCAGCCAGGTTTGAATTCACGATCACCAGAACTCTACCAGGAATGTGAACAACACCTCGAGATAGGTGACACGAGTGAAAATCTTTACGATTACAGCTGGGTTCGCTGGCCACAAAGCTAACATACACTGAGTCAATTTTATTTTATTTTATATTTTATATCCGTCGTTGAACAGCCTACCCAATTTTGGGTTTACGACTACCAATGTTCAACTCCGTAGTCTTGTAATTTTGAACCAATTCAGAAGACAAGGAAACTTCTGGATCAGTACCCCCAGAAGGTATTGATTTGTTATGGGAACATGGAGGACTTTGCGACTTGACAAATTTAACGCGCATCAGTCACCATTTTACTACACGGGGAGGCGGAGTTCGAACCCACCAATTCTTGGACAAGGGCCCAGTGCCCTACCAACCAGGCTATCCCGGCCCTACACTAAGTCAATTGGAGTCTGATTATGAAATTGAGTATCAAGACTTTTAAACTAACTATGCAACTATGTTAAGTCTTCGTCGTTTTACTTTATATTCGGCGCAGATGTGACATATTTTAACATTAAAAGTACTCCACGAAGTACTTTTTGCCGATTCATCTCCCATTTTTTATGATACCAGCAACGTGATGTGATTTATGCCTACCTAATTGTACAATAAAAATATAAAAGGGAAGAAATAAAAAGCTTTGTTATCTCTTATTTATAACCAAAATATCTTCTAAAGTATTATGTATTTTTCTTTTTTCCTTAGTGAATACTTCTATCTCGCTTCGCTGTAAGCAATGAAAGTATGACTCAAGGGTATGCGGACCAAAATGCCTGCTGCAGGAGATGGTATCTCATGACATGCATATTCATTCTGCGACCCAAAAAATCATACTCTCACAAACACTGTTTATATTAATTTATTAATTAACGTGTTATTGTTCTATAGAATATGTTATTTATACATAGTTCCGTCCATGATTGTTAAAATGGTTTTTATCGCACAAATCCTGGCAAAGGGGGCGGGACATTCTATTCGGAATAAGGTGTGTAAATAAAGGTTTGTTGCCGGTGTGGCCTTTGCCTTACTTGTACAGTTCTGTATTATCTTCAAATAAAAACAATTTATTGAAAAGAAAATGTAATCTTTATTGTGCTTTGTTACTTATTTCTATAGCAGTTAATGATTTTAAAAAATTATGCATCAAAAGGTTATCCAAAACATATTTTGTACATCTAAAATTCCGAAAATAGAGACATGAGCTATCTTCTGAATGATATTTTTATACGCAGTTCTCTAAAGTTGATTATGATTTTTATTACATATTATGTTTTTCAATTAACTTAATAATTAAAACTTAAATTACTACGGAGAAACAACTAACGCAGATCTGATATTATCAAAAAATTCGACATTTAAACCTAATACGAAGATAAATTTTTGAGGCTATTCAATCTGTAGCTCTTGCCTGAACTTGCTTTATTGCCTATATGCTAAAATGACTAAAAAATTTATTTTATTCAATGTGGCAAGTATGAAGCTTAAATACAATTACAGTATTGATAAGCTTGTTTATTTGTAACGAAAGATTATTTAATTATTGTAATTAATAATTTTAAAACGAGATTGTTTGTAGTTTGCGAATACCGCAATACAAATTTTAAGTAATATTCACATAAACAACATTTAAAAAACAAACTAAATTATAAGATTTGAAAGGCAATTTTAGTAAACAATTATTGGAATTTGCTTATTTACAGTTTACCATTTGATATAATAACGTCGCGATTTTTAACCAATGTTTGCCGAGGTTTAAAAATCGGTTTCTCTTATGGCAATACAATCGAAGCATTACATAAGAAATGACGAAATAAAATTCACAATTGAAATCGATTTAGATATTTCAGAATTTTTTAATAATAATTTTTTTTTCTGATTTTAGAATTTTTTTATAGCTTACTTAAGTACGATTTATAGTCTTTAACTATTTAACAAGCAACAAAAATTTCAGTTTGATATATTTATAAAAGTTATACGGAATATTACTAGCCGTTGAATATCATTGGCAATAAAACTTAGGTAACATTTTGCATATAGTCATGTGATTAAAATAAAAAATGCTTACCGTTGATCGATTCTAAGTGAATATAGCAGAAATAATTGAACTTTGCAAAATTAATATAAATTATCATAATGTTCATCATCATCATTTAAAAATGCTCACCATGAAAACTATGTTTGAATATCGATACAGAGCTTTAGTTTAAAATGCATTTTCTTGTCGGAATTGTGGTGCCCTCTGTTAGTCAGCAAAAAAAAATCTGCAAGTTTACTAGTTAGACCATGAATTAGTGGCTAACTCCATTGCTTAAAAATAATAATAATAAATAAATAAATAAGAAGAGAAATTAGACCACTACTCACATAAGACCGTTATATTAGACTTAGAACTTTGAGGTTTAGAAAGAGTTGAATAAAAATAATGTCTCAGAAGATGTTAACTTGTCTTTTTCAACCAACATGTCGAATGATCCGTAGCTTGTATTTTCTATACAAATAACTTTTATTTTGCTTATTTTGTTTTTGCCTTATTTATTTCATTTATAAATTACATTTGTTTGTTTATTTTATTTTTTAATTTATTTCTTTTTTCCCCAATGCTAAAATAATTAGTGCCGAGATAATATTTTAGACAACAAAATTGGGCACAAACGCGCACTTTATCTGAATAAACATACCGTTTTTAGACGTATTCGGTATTTCGCAATGGAAAATATGCACTTAATAACTTAATTCTTTTTAATACGACCATAAAATGCTTATTTTATTGGACAATGTACTCATGTGTGGAAAGGGGTAGAGGGACAGTTGTTCGGTGACCACTGAGGGAACCGAAATTTCTTATAAAAATAAATTTTTATTAATCAGTTATTTTTTAAAAAATAAAATTACAAGGAACTTCAGTAAATCTATATAAAACCTACAATTTTTAATAAAAATTCCTCAAAAGTTCTACAAAATATGCTTTTTAAGATTTGAGGAAAGGGTCTTCCATAAATGTTGTCCTGGGGCCTTTTTTGTTTAGCGTTGAATGAAGTTATCTTTTTCCAACGCTGCACTGCAGCTTTCGTGGGCCCAGCAGACACATATCAATGGGAAAGGCGGCAAAACCGTGTCTTACAACAAGTAATCAAAACGTATAAGAATAATGCTACCATTGCACGAAATCCTATTGGTTTTAGGGTATGAATCTTTAGTAGACGTATAATAAGCTGGAGTAAAAATAATTTTTTAACTGAAACGACCAATTAGCTTAAAACCAAAAGAGCATTACAGAATTGACATAGTAAAACTAACTTATCTACACAGACAACCCCCCCCCCCCGAATTAATCTACAACAACACGCCAATAAGGTAAGTCTTGTCTTCGCTAGTAAAGTGTAATTCAGAATTTGTATTGTAGAAAACCGAACTAAATTCGACACAATCAAGATACCCGGTCGCAAATTTACAATCCAGCGACATTTAACGACACGCACTCTTTTTATAGAGATTTTAGACTTGGCTGTGGTTGGTCGCAGTTATAATGGAAGCTTTGATTTTTTGTTTTTAAATATTACTACTACCTAAACTAAAAGTCAAGAATCAAGTTTTCTTTTGTTTAAGAAATTGCCAAGCAGAAGAGCAGGTCGTTAAAGACCCTTAGATTGGAAAATAGCAACCCGGTCTCACCTCACTACTCGGTCCTACTCGATTCTCCCCTATATTTGCGTTTCAAAAAATTTCAATTGTTATTAAATGAAACGGAATAACATAAAATAATAATAGTTGTAGAAAAAACGTAATTATCTTTGTTGGATTATCTTTGGATAACCAAGTTTATCAAGTTTGGATACCATCTTACGCCGAAGTTTTCCTGACTCACTAAAAATAATTCCAAGGATGTGGAGAAATACTCGAAAAAATAAATAAATAAAACTGTCAATAAGAGACTCATTATATTTTTACTGCTTATCAACCTTAATTAATTGGATTATTTTTTTTACTACTCTTTAAGAAGTGCCTGAAAGCTCAATCATCTGATCAAAATTTATTTAGATATTCCTTTTCCGCGCTTCTAATTGCAAAGCAGCTACCCGAATGTTAAAACTCTTCACAATATTCATCAGTAGTATGAAATAATTAATTTCGCTAATTCCTTTCAACATCATATTATTAGAATAAACTAGAGTTTAAAGTGATTTCCTCTTGTGTTAACAAACTAGAGTTAGGAAATTTTATACAATGGCCACCACACACTCCCCCTTCAGTAAACGATAAAGACTGCCTTGTTGTCCGTCCTAAACGTTTCACGAGACTAGAGGAAGTGTATAGGTTGTCTGAAATAAGAACTCCTCCAGACATTCGTGTGGACCTGTGGCGGTGACTATGGTAACGAGGTATGACTATTTCAAGAAGGGGTGCGGTGTCACTGTTTTGGGAGTGGTTTCAGCTCGGGTCGACCAGAGAACGGGAATCTCTTTCATTGTGTTAGTCCTAGAATGAAGCTACCCTCCCTAAAATGCGCCATTCCTGTTTCCATAGCACCAGACGACCTCAGACTTTGTGGCTGGAGGAGTTCTTAGCTTAGACAAACTATAGTTGGTGATTAAAGTCCCCATTCCATTACAGTTCTCAGATCGAGCCACAGCGGTTTGTTAACCGAGTCAAGTGTAGTGTTGCCATCTGCAGAGAAGTTAAACAGTGACGTGTTCTGCGCCCATGGTCACCAATGTTGAAGATTGTGTAAAAGATGTTCGCTGGCCGCCGGCTTAGATCAAACTCACGACCTTTTAATCCAAAGACTGAAGTTCTAACCAGAATAAAAAAGGATGTACACTTCCAACCAGGGTATGCTAAGAAGACAGTACAGAATTTTCTATAAATTTCAACATCTAACAAAATTTTTGGTTGTCACCTTACACCTAGCACACTTTTTCGTCTTCTTTCTTTGGTTTGAAAATTGAGCTACATGTTTTAAAAAATTCTACAAGCAGGCAAATTTCTTTTGAAGTACTATTTAAGTATCTAATCCAATACCGAATTGATAG
Organism: Parasteatoda tepidariorum; assembly: GCF_982258835.1. Classification (NCBI taxonomy): domain Eukaryota; kingdom Metazoa; phylum Arthropoda; class Arachnida; order Araneae; family Theridiidae; genus Parasteatoda; species Parasteatoda tepidariorum. The sequence goes on from NC_141757.1 coordinate 77,868,228, forward strand.
TATATAATGAAACCTCAAAGAAGCGGACGCGCGCACGATAGAGAAAAATTTCCTACTATAGGTGTCCACATAGGAAATGGGTCCAGTGTAATTAAGAAAAAATCTTATGCTGTAAACTATTTCAACTTAATATTATGGTTAAATAGGTATATGATAAGAAATTAAGAATCTCGTTAATATTTAATTAAACTTAATGAAACAAAGTTGTAGTAGCAGTTTATTTGCGTCACGTCGCACAAGAGCTGCACAATGAGATATTGGCGACGATCTGTGAAACACCCCTAAGGAAGATCCGACGAGATGCCATCACAATTTTAGTTCTCAAAGGAAGTGATGGATCCCCCGCTTTGGTAACAGGTGGATGACCTGCGAGCGAAGTCAAAAAGCTACATTGATTAGAATTTTTTTTAAAAAAAAAAACTATATAAAGATACAAATTGTGAATTTTTTCTGAAAGAGTGTTCATAAGGTAAAGCTACAACGTAGTTCTTTAATTGTTCAATACTCTAAAATTTCTGCAAATAATAGAAACTTTTAAAAACCTAAGCTTAAGCCCAAAAGATAAGCTTTTTTATAATATATATATTTAAAGTAAATATCTTGATTTATAAAAAATAAAAAAAAAATTTAAAAAAACACAATACAATTTTTCAACTGATTTTGTTTTATATTTTCTTTATTTACGCAGTTAAATAAATCATACATTTAATAGGACATTTAATAGGATTCTTTGATACTTTTTAAAGTATAAATTTAAATAATTGTTCAAAGCATTTTTTTTAAAGATATATTGCATAACTTTTTTATAATAACTTTTTGTGAGTGAATTTCACATTCAAAAAAGGTCTTAAAAAACTGTATTTTTAAATATTTAAGACATAAAACGTATAAAAAGTTCAAACAATTTATAATAAAAACATTTTAAAATCATATAACTAAAAACGCAAATACTAAAAAAACACCAATTACTATAAATAAAATAGACTTCATAAATTGTAACTTTATTTCATATAAACAAATTACAGTGGAAAATCCAATCTTTACAATTGTTAAGCCATCAGAAAGTCTAAAATCCTTTATCCAAGTCTTCAATTAAAACAAACATTGAAAAATACCTCATGCAAAAGTAAAACTAATAATCATAGTTAACAATCAACAATGAATTATTTCAATGTGTGATTGCGTTTAATACACGCAAATTGTCCTGAATACATAAACAAATAATATAAAAAAGAAATTTAATACTACATCCAACAATGTATTAAAAAGGTAAATTATCAAACCTATAAACATAACTGAGAGTGAAATAGGTTGGTAGAAATTTATAGGATAATACTAATCAATAAAAAATAAAACTATTTCTTTAACACAGAATTGCAAAAAAAAAAACAAATATGAACACAACAATATAAAACAATATACTAACAATATAAAAACAGTCCAAGTTTACTTTAAAATAATTTTAGCTAACCAACTGAAAGATATTAGTTTAAACAAATATAATGAATAACAAATATAATATAATAGTTAAATATAATGATAGGTATATGCCTATCAATCCTATACCTATCAATCCTTAAAATAATATAAACACCAATTTAACACTACCAAAGAATAGCAAAAGGAATCTAACAAAAATACAAAATTATGTAATTAGCTTAACTAAAATATTTTTTTGAAAAATTGGAAGATAAATTAGATCTGTTTGTTGAAATTTTGACAAGTCTGGTTAAGATGACCAATTGTAATATATTTTGTAATACACATTTAATCCTTTTGTAATATATTTGATCTTTGTAATATATTTTTTATAAGTAATTCCTCTTCTCAAAGCAATCTTATGAAACTTTAAAATACAGTTATGAGGGAGTTAATGGAAACATTCAAAGAAATAAATTCTTTCTGACATCTGTAATTAGAGCATTCTATAGCATTTCAAAAGAGGAATATTAGTAAATTTTTTATTCTTTAGATTTAATCAAACAAAGAACAAGAAGGAGAAGTTATGAACAGTAAAGCACATATAAATATTTCATTATATTAACCTAAAGTATATACTGTGTCCTGTTGTTGCTTTATTTAATATCAAATAGACTCTGCATTTGATATGTATATATTAATATAGAACAAGAATGACACAATGGTTAAGCCATTGTGGTAAGATATGAGCTCTGAACTATCCTCGGCGGTTGCTTAAAGCAGAGAATAAATCTTTAGATAGGTGGACACTTTGTTTAACTCTAAATTGTTTGTTTATATAAAAGAAAGAAGGGGGTGGAATATATACAGTGCCTGGCTAACATTTTAATAACATTTAAAAAATAAAACACATTAACCTTTTTCAACTCTTTACATATGGCATTAGTTTCAACAAATGAGAAACCATTCCACTATCTTTGTGTCATCGAACTTACCTAATGTTTATATGCAAACTCGAACTTGATTACAATATGGTTTTATAACAGTAAATTACAAACGAAAATTAATTTTCCCCCTTAACCATTTCATTTTGAAAGTTTCGTTTATGTATATTCGCAATGAGTTCAATGTTTGGTATGGGGTTTACACATTTGATGTACAAACAGGTAAAAAAAACTCTCCTTTAACACTTTGGACGACGCACTGAAGTTGCTTTTGTTTTAAATTGAATAAATGGATGTTTTCTATTCATGTGTCGTATGAGGTTCCAAGTAGAGTTATTTTTCATACTGAATTCAGCATTGCAATAACTGCATTTTGCTTTCAGTTTATCAGGTCTTGAGAAATGACACCACAGTTCACTTTCTTTTTTATTTGTTTCTGAAAAATAATTATTACAAACAAATATCAGTTCTTTCAATTAAGCAAAATTTCAACACTAAGATGATGCATGTTAATCCTTCAAGTATATAAAGTTGAAAAATCAATGAAATTTTTAAAAAAAACACACACAAAAAAAGTTGTTTGAGTTAAATAAGACTTTTTTTTTTTTCTTCTGCAGAAAAAGAAACTATTCACTGCTTTTTTCTTTCTTTTTTTTTTTTTTGGTAAGGAATTTTTAAATTTTAAAACAAATTTGTTTTCACTAATTAAAGTTCTATTACTTTGTTCAAAATAAAATTTATCCCCCATTTTTTTCTAGCAAAACATTTTAACCCGACACTGATATAACACTTTTATTTGCAGCAATAACTTGCTCTTTAGACAAAAAATTTTATAATTGCTACAACATAATTTTTTTATAATTGCTACAAACTTGAATTGTGTAAAACATTTCAGTTTCATTAGAGCACTTTTTAAATTTGCTGTCAGAATAAAAAAAATTTATAGTAAATAGGATAGTAAAACCTTTCAATTCTAAAAACTAATTCATTTACAACACACACTTTATGAAATGCTATTATAAGGTAGGATAAAAATTAATTTGAACTATGGTAATTAGTTAGACAGAGAAAACCTTCAATTTAGGACAATGACTACTAGAATTAATAGATGCCTTTCTTAAGGTGTTTCGCAGGATATTTTTGACGTTTACTTCAAAATTACAGTTGCTAGGAATTCTTGAGCTCTTTTAATTTCTGAATGTGCCATAACATTCAGAGATGAATCAAAATCAATTTTTACAGCTAGTAAAAAATGTAGCACAATATTATGCTAATTTTTAAGAGTAAAAAGAGAAGGAAAAAAATTTTTTGAAATTAAAGTCTTGATTAGGGATTTGGTAATACTTTAAGTTATGAACTATGGTGAAGGATATTTTATGAGATGCTTTTGTTTTCTAGGGCCAAATATTTCATTACTTGGCAAAACTAAATTTTGTTTCGAGAAAAATTGCTTTTTAAAACAAAATTACAGTAAAAATAATTTGATGAATTTCTATTTCAAAAATACAAAGTTAGAAGCGTAATAGTTTTAAAATTAATTCCATTTTTTTCTTTAAGAAATAAATCAATAAAGTATATGAACAAGGCATAATAAAAAATTCAAAACTATAAGATTGCATCATAAAGCACTTAAATTTAAACTAAAAAATATGGAAAAAGGAAACTTAGTTAATTTTGGTACATTATCTTAATAAATTGGAGGGTACATTTCATGATTAACTCCGTTCAAAATAGACACAAAATTTTGCATCAGAAGTAGATAAAAAGAAATAAGGTTTTATTAAAAAAGGAAAAAAAAGAAAGTGTAAGAAATTTTTGAAAATTGTAAATAACTTTTTAATATGTTATACTACTTCAAAACTAATTCTAAAAACACCAAATCTATCAAATATACAATTAATATAATAACGTAAAAAATATATTCCTAATAATATTACATTAAAAATATATTACGCTAAAACATAAGAATTACGAAAATTGAAACTACTTAACACTACATTATCAAACATGAAAACACTAAAGTTACATTATACTACTTATACTGTACTGCTATAAAACAAAACTGTGTATCATTAATAAAACATTAAACTAAAAGAAAACTACACTGTGATATAATCTATGTAATATTGCACTAAAATAAAACTATTATACAAGCAACTAAATGTACATTGCACTAAAAGCAAGTAAATAGCATTTAAATGTAACATTACTGAACATTTTCTGGACTTTAAATACCTCAAGTAGACATAACTGGTCCCTGAAACATAAATTTTAAATAAAAAAAATGCCCTTTTTGAAACAATCAATCAGACAATGTAACAAGAATATAAAATTTTCTTATTACGTTTGCATCATTTAAATAAAAACCTTTATTACTTCATCAAGGGCGAAAATTCTTTGATTTTATCAGCTAATCCTTTTTAACTTATTCATCCTCAAGCTGTTGTGTGCATAGAAAGTTGCATTTAGAGCTGCATTCATTTCACATAGAGAAACCTAATTTTCCATATTAGATATAGAAATGGTGTACATGAAAGAAGCATTTGCCTAAATTTGTCCATTTGTGGGATGGTCAGAGGATAAAAAAACTATTTAGAGTATTTTTTAAATATATAAAAGTTATAACAAGAAGAAAATAATAATTTAATAATGCATATGAAGACAATAATAATTTAAAATTGTACATGCAACTTAATAGATTAATTTAGCTTCAAAGAACAAGGAAATTTAAATACTTTAAACCAGCAGTTCTTTTCTTTCCCCTAATTAGCAACGAAACACTAAATACTGATATTAAACACAAAATATTCAACTTTGTGATTAAAGATGTAACTTTGTTATTAGATTAACAAGATAATACATAAAAGAATATTTTCATTTCATCATGATAAAAGATACATTAAAGAACATTATGAACGATTTATTCAGGACAAAGTGTGCTTAAATACATGCATAATAAAAATTAATAAAATTTTAAATAATAAACAACATTTTTATTTTTTGACACTAAAAATTACATTATATTTTTTATTAGTGCATGCAACGCATCATAATTTTAACACTTGAAGCTTCAAAAATATTTAGGTGAGTTACACAGTTGAATAAAAATTAAATTTGATAACTGCCATAACAAAAAATTGGATGTAATTTAGGTATTTTAATTACACCCACAGATAGGAGAAGTTATAGAGTTCAAGAAGTCAAAATATTACTTTTTTCTATTTCATTTTGCTTGACTTTAAGCTGTTAAATTAAAATTTATTTGACCCTGACTGCAAAGCTATTAATTAAAAATTTGTTTTCATTAAAATTGCATGTTAAATGACAACAATTTTTTCTTAAGTATGATGAATCTTACATACATAGCTACTGTTTACTAATTAGTATTTAGACAAAGTAAATTTGAATTAATTTTATACATGAATGCAAACGCTTAAACAATAAAGCAAGTTTAACTGTCAGCAACTCCATTAGATAGAAAATTAAACTATTCGTGAAAACATCAGAGAATAAAAACCATTCCACAAATTTTTTGCAATTTTCAATAAGGAAATACTTTTGTACAATCATAGAATTTATGCAACAACAATAATTAACTGGATCACTCTTCAATTATATAATATTTTTATTCAATAAACAAAAACAAATGAAAATCAAACATCAATGCACAAAAACCGCAATAGGAAAATACAGAGATAAAAAAATATAAAAAGAAAACTCAAACTCAAGAAAATTTTAGTTCAAAAGCGAGTTTACAAGGCTAAGTTCTTCAAGCATATGCAATTTTAAATTTTAATAATTTCAAAATCGAAATTGATTAAATATATTTTCGTTTCAATTTAATACTAAATTTTGACGAACAGTTTTTAATTGAAAATAAGCTTTCTTTTTTTAAAAAAAAAATTAACAACTCATTCATTTCATTTTTTTTTTTTGTAGCTCTTACTCTAATAAACAAGCCACAAAAATATTTTACTTAGTGATATATTGTGCAAATATATGACTACTCAATACATTACAAAATATTAGTAACTTTATATTATGCATACTAAATACACTTTTCGTATCTTAATTTTTTCAAATATCATTTAAAAGTGTTCATCAAAATAAAATGTTAAAAGTCTGCTAGCATTTCTATACTTGCTAATTTAAAATTTTACAAAAAAAAGCAAGACATAGCATAAAAAAAAAAATTTTGTTAATAAAACACAATTTTTTTTATCAAAGTCATTAACAGTTATGAAAATTCTGTATGACAATTTATTTTAACTTTCCACGAAAACATTTTATGACAAAAAAAACATAATGTCAATAAAAATTAACATGTATCATAAAATTCAAGAAATATGAAAATTTTGTTTTCAGATGCTTCATTTTATATATCAATTAAGTAAAAGTTGCAGCTATCAGTACTGTTTTTCAATTATCATAATCATTTTGAAGGACACATTTTTAAAGTAAAAAAATGAATTCTAAATTTTAAAAAATTCATTATTTCTCCTTTATCAAAAATTGATTAATTAATTGCTAAAGGGGAGGAATTTGAAAAAATAAAACTATGATTCTGAGTTCTGATGAGTATTTTTATAGCTAATATGTAATATACATAAAGTATAGTTTTGCAACTAAAATGTTAAACCATTTCTTAAGATATATTTAAGGTATAAAAATGGGAAAACTAAATTTATTTTAAATTGAAAAAATATCCATTTTTAGTAATTTTTCACTAGTCATTGTACAATTAATTGATAAAGAATATGAAATAATAAGACTATGTGAATAATAAGAACCAAAATTGTAAGTCTAATTAGATTATTGAATACTTATGAGGGATTATTTATGTACACACAATTTCTAAATCAAAACTTAAAAGGAATATATAAAATAGATACATAAATTTCCTATATCTTCTCGTATTTTCTAAAATATAAACATACAAAAGGCCTAGTATACTTTAAACAATATATATTTATATATTTTGAATTAAAAAAAGTTTCATATTTAAAAATAAATGTTATTAACTATTATGATTGTTTGTCAAACACCATGCAAATAAAAAATTAAATAAAATTAAACAAAAACTACATGATTATAAATTATTAAGATAAATTTCAAAACAAAAATATCAACTAAAACAAGTAGATTTATTATTAAAATAATTATTCTTGATGGAATTTTTGAAAACATGTAGGAACTTTATCTCTTTGCATGCACAGTGGCACTTTACAAGTGGAACATGCCCATTTAGTGCGGTGTACACTTGTTTTGATGCTGCAAAGTGCACATCTTCTACTAGTCGACCTCATTGCTATGTGACCAACATTTTTTAGTCTTTTTGAAGCAGGAATAAAAGGCTTGTGGTTTTTTCTTGAAGAGCAGGTGGGCAGCTTAGCAGAGAAATCTGAAAATCATGAAATAGCGAAAAAATAAGTAATGTCAAATGCAAAATAACAACAATAAGCAAAGTGAAACAAATTACAGATTAATATGACAACTGCGACAAAATAACTGATCAGCTAATGAAAGAAAATTGACAATCAAAATTCTCATTATAAGAGCATTAATTCAATCTTTAAAGCGAAAAAATGGGAGGGGTGGAATTATAACAATCAATAGTAAAGAAAAAATTTTGAAACATGAATATTTTTAATGCCATAAATAAAAGCAACTTTCCATGTTGAAACTGAGAATTATTCTCAGACTCAGTACTCAGGACGGCTAACACATATTCATATTATCTAGAGCTTATATTTTAACTAAAAGAATGAGTCAAAAGTAACTTACAGTACTTTGTAAAGCTTACCATCAACTTTGAAGAGAACATTTTACAATATAAAAACTAAATTGATACTCTACAACCTCTGAATAAGCTCAAAACATGTATATTTTTTTATCAAAAATTAATTATAAAAATTTACAAATGCATAGTAATATTAGATTGAAATGTCTAAACGAGTGCATGAGTCCGTTTTTGGATAGCACTATACCGATCTTTATATTTAAATAGTTGTTGACAAATATTGCAGATACAGTTATGAAATTAAAAATGTGAGTGAATATGAGCCTATCACAGTGCACCTCTAAGCATTCAAAACAACTCTACCTTAAACAGCAATGTCAATGAGCAACAAAGTAATGACAGTAGGAAAGAAACTGCTAATCTACAAAAGCAACTAACTAATTAAAAATTCAAAAAAATAATGCAAAATTACTTTGAAAATTTTTTGGCTTTTATCAATAAATATGTTATTCAATAATTGTATTTGCTGTACAATTTTATTATTAAAAGAAGATAAACACATTTATATGTACAACTCCAACTTTATACAAAAATGGAAGCACAGACCACTGGTCAGCACTTCATTTCCATTTTTGATCTTATTTTATTCCTCTTTCTCGGATATTTCCCTTTTCGTAAAGTTTAGAGGCTGTTTTTTACTATCCATGACTTCTTGCCTTGCTGTTGTTTGGATTATTCCTGCTTTAATGTTATTTATCAGATTTGTGTAAGGTAAATAATTTATTTTGATTTCTATCAAATATTCTTCCAGTAATGACATTAGCAGCAGCTTGGTGCTCTTGTGATTTGGAATTGTTTAATTGTTTATGTTCTATTTTTCTTTTACTTCACAAATTTCTATCTTGTTTGCATTAAGTATTTTAAATTTTATTTTATATATATGTGTGTGTGTGTAATGAAGGCAGTTGGGCGAGCAGGAAAACAGGCACAGGATTTCAAAAATGAAGAATTTAATTTTATTTAATAATTTTCAGATGAATGACCAGAGAGAGAGAGCCACAATTTCATCGTGCTTCAGCCTAAATGTTAGGGAAAATCTTGCAAAGAAAATCCGTAAAATGTTTCGATTTAGGGGAAAAGGGAAAACTTAGTAATTCTAATTGGTATATTACATAGGGAGCGCGATTCCCACACAGAGTAAAGGGGAAAATATCTTACTTTTAATTAATGCATGCTTACCCAAAAATAGATTAAATGACAGTATTTGAATTTAAAAGTGTGAGAAAGCATTTCGTTTTGAATAATAAGTTAAGGAAAGGATATTCATAAAAGGAATAACATAAAAAAAATAATTGAAGCTTTTTATGTTACATCCCCCCTCAGGATAAAAATTTTAACTAATATCTAAAAATTTTAAAAATGATCCATTTGCAAAACTTTCCCTATGATCGAGGTACAATTAAAATAAAAAGAATCAAATTTGTAATTTTAACAAGATATAAAGTAATATGACTTATAAAAAATACAAATTTGTGCACATATTAAAAATAATAACATAATTAAACTGTTCAAGGAAAAAAAAACTTTTGTAGTAGTGCTACCAGCAAACTTAAAAGTTTGATTTTCATTTTTAATAGTTTTTGTGACTTCAGTTTTGTCAATTCAAAGTCCCTTGTTTGAAAATCACAATAAATTTATTCCTCATAATAACACAATTTAAATAAACTCTTTTATCAAGATATAAGCATTTTCAAAATGCACACATTCAAAAACATGAAAGATAAAAATATGAAAATACCAGTGATGAGATATAAAAAGACAAATTGACACTTTATGTTAAAAAAAAAAAAATTTCAATCTGAAACTTTGACATCAGTATTGTACACCTTGTTTGAAAACAAAATTTTTAAAAAATGACACAGTGGTCATTATTCTGAAGTTTAAGACTTCAGTGTTTTTAGGAGAATTTTTGCTGGATTAGGGGCTGTATTCCCCAAAAGGAGGAAAACAGTCCCTAATGATGTACTGGAAGATCCTAGTTTCAACAAAATGCTTATCTTTATAAAAAAAAATTTATCCGTTTGTGATTTTCACCACAAAAAGAGAAAAAAAAAGACTATCATTACCCCATTTCTATAGGTAAATGCTGAATTTCAAGAAAATTTAAAGGGTCGGATCTTCCAGAAAAAAGGGGACAACAAGGTTAGCTTTGTAACAATTATAGAGCAAGTTAGAAATTCATAGGTTTTATTGATAATATACAAATTTAAAATAAATTAAATGCAAATATATGTAAGCATTAAATATTTATTTTAGCAATATTTCAGTTTTAATACAATGGTATTGGAATAATAAAATTAAAAATAATGGATTTAAGAATCTTAAATGCTAACACAAACATTAACTCTTTAAAAAAAATTTTAAAAAAATTTATTGTAAAATCATACCTATTTCATTATTTTCTATGTGGGTAGGAGATAGGTTCCTTAGGGGTGGAAAGTATTTTCCATGAATAATAAAAAAATCATCTTTTTTGCCTTTGCGCTTCCTCTTCCTCTTAATTTTTGATGAACTTGGAGATATTGTATTTGCTTGGGAAGAGATTTTAATTTCTATAACAAAACAAAAAAAATGTGCTATTAAATTAAGACAAAATTTTTAATTCTTCAACAATTCTTTATTTTAAGATTTTTATTTCTCACTTCAGAAAAAATACTTTATGAGTTTTATTTAATTAATCCTCTTATGCATATAGGCCTTAGTTGAGGAGGTATATATTTTTGCTTCATAATGTTATTCAGATTGTCATTAGAGCTGCATTAGAGTCCTCATTTGGAGATTCCAAATAGTTCTTGGAAACCACACCAGGTAGCAGGTCATTTATGACAGTTAAAAGAATATGATCTCATTCCAATTCCAAGTGGATAGTATTGGTACTTTTATTCACGTCGTACTAGAGCTGCACAGTGAACATTTGGTGACGATCCGGAAAACATCCCGGAGGATGATCCGGAGCACTGGCGTCGGAACCATAGGGGTCCAAGGCGTCTGGACCCCCCCAATAATTGGGAAGCCAGGGTTCATTATTTTGAGAAAATATTTCCGTTTTGTTTCCATAACTTTTAATTTCTCTCTCTCTTATTTTTACAAAGCGCAACTTATTATATTATATAATTAAAAGAAAATTAGTAAAAAATAAAATACACACAGAAAAATGCACTGTCTGAAAAAATAAAACAGGTGTTTAGAGAACTACAAGAAATGTCACAGCCACCCTTTCCTTCAATAAGCAATAAAACACTCTTCCCACCATTCCTTTTCTTCTCACTGTTAACTGATAAAGACGATTCTCCCTCAACTACATAACACACATAGTCATTTCATACCCAAAAATAGCCGCCTTAGTTTAGGATACGGGAAAATGGTTAGCATTTTTAACTTATCTTTATCGTATTTATGGCCCAGGGCTCTTTTGTCCTCTTTTTTAAAATGTCAAATATCAACAGACCCCTACCTATTCATAAATTGTCTCAAACAGGCAATTATCTAGAATTTCTAGGGGGGATTTCAGTAGGGAGAGATTCTTGTAGACATTTTCTATTTTTTTTTTTTTTTTTTTTTTTTTGGTGGTTTTGTTAAGAAAATTTCTCTGAAATAGAATCATTCTAAATCTTCTCTTACCTATAAGCGCTCACAGTGTTATTCCATCATTATTTAAACTAGACATTTCCAGTCAGTTCGAAATTTTGATAAATATAAGTAGTAATTCTGTTTACTTTTATATTTTGTTTCATTAAATGTTTTAACTTAAATTATTTGTTGTTATTTTTTTAAATAAAGTTTATTTAAAGTTTTTGTAATAGTGTTTATCGTTGGATAATAAGAAGTCATTAAATAAATTCTGGGGAGGTAAGCAAATGTTTATATTAAATCACTTACTAATACATTTATTATTATATGTTTGCAAGAATTGTTTTATAGTTTGTATATTAAATTTATTTATACAGTACATCATTTCATGGTTTTACTGTTCATTGCGCATGAATTTATTTTGAACGCACGGAGCTACTTTTTATTTATATTTGTAAAATCAATGTAACTTTTTAATTTTTGAAATTATAAATCGAAACTTAGAATTTTAATGACCTTTCTATAACTTTGTTTTCATTCAGAAATTTAATGTCACGTTTATGTTTATAAGGACATTTATAAAATTAATAAAAAATTTTAATTAAAAAAATTTATATAAACATTGATTATTTATGTTCAAATATAAATAATTATCACTAACTTGCATTTTAATTAATTAAAACAATGAAGAAATACTTCAAATGCAAAAGTTTCCTAAAAAAAATTCATATAATTTTATTACGGTAAAAAAAACAAATAAAAATATTTTTTTTTAAGAATGGGACAAATTGTTAAACTCAATTTATTGTATGAGTGTTTAATGATTACTTCATGTAATTTTATTTATTTTGTTTTTATCAAAATAATATGGGATTTTTAAAGTAATTATTTTGTGCTAATCAACATTTTCATAATTTGGTATTTTCAACAAATATTTTTTCTGAATTAAAAGTATTAATTCTTAAAATTTTAATACTGAAACTATAAATACTGCCGATAGAGGAAGGAAAATAAGAGTTCTATGTGTTGTCCTTTTTATTTTTTCGTGTACATTTATATGAAGTTTTTATGGTTACCAAAATAAATCATGCGATCCAAGAAAACCAAAAATATCTCATCTTGTCTGTTTCTTTGCTTGAAAATAATAATAAGATAAATACATTAAATAAAATGGGCATAAAAATTATTCCCATCACAATTATTATAATTTATCATTTCTTCAAAATATGAATACTATAGTTCTGTCAATTAACTGAATAAAATTTTATTTTCCTTTTTAAAGACAACAATTTCGATTTTTAAAACGTTTTGAACCGGAACAAGATGAGAAAATGGCTAAACTTAAAACTGCTTTAATATTCTTAAATTTCTCAAAATTTTTTTTCTTCCTCTTTTTTTTTTTTTTTTTTTTTTTTTTTTTTTTTGCAATTTAGAGTTTTATAAATATATTTATTTTAATCATGATAATCTCTACTCAAACCAATATTAAAGATAGTTTCTCCAGTATTATTATTAATGTTGTATCTCTCATCTCAGATCAATTCAAATTCATAGCAAAAAAAAAAAATTTTCGTTTAGCAAAACGTATTATGACTTTTTCCTTACATTTTTTTTAAAAACATTCGACTACAATTTATAATGTTAAAATATGCCCCAAAAAATTTATCTCATTCATGATTGTTTTATCACGTAGGATTACATGACATAATATTATGCATTTATAAATTTCATGTCATTCTCATCAAAAATTTTAACAAACAAAATGTTCTTTTCAAAATAAAACTATATTTTTAAAACACTGCGCATATTGGATTTAAGTAACTTTACTTTTACCTCAATGTATTATTTAAAGAAATTATGCTTATTTTTCAATTGAGACTTTTGAAAAAGAGACATACGTGATACATAAAAATGATATGTGATACATGATTACTTCATATATTTTTAATACTTTATATGTTTTAATTTTTACATATTTTTAATTTTTTTAATTATTTAATATATAGTATTGTAATAAATAATGTATCAATCAACAGTCTCTCAGGGGCTAAATCTCTTAATTAGTTAAAAATATCAAAAAAATTTAAAGTATTATCAATTTGTAAAGTTTTAGTCGTTTCTATGATACAATTCATTTTTTAATCATAAAATAAATTTGCAGTATTTCATACATTATATAGTAATCAAACACAGAATACAAAAATATGAAAGGTTCAAAAGTTAAAAATAAAATTGATGAAATTTTGTTTTTAAATAATGCTTTTTTATAAAAAATGCATTAGAAAAAGAAGAAATAATCATTTAATAAAAAAATGGAAAGTAAAAATAGAAATTATCAATAAATAAAATATTTATTTGTCAAAATGTTGTTATCATGCACTATTCTGCAGTTTCTGCCTATATAGCAAAAATTTAATTTACTGAACTCTGTTCTTTTTTTTATTTTTAGTATGCTACTATAATTGAAATAAATATTATTTTTATTAAAAAAATATTTAGCTATTTCAGACTAACAAGCCTAGCTCTCAAGGCAGTTTTTGAGGACAAATATATTTCCTCGCCTGAAGTAAATTACAAACTTACGACTCACCACAACTCAATTTTTAATTGATATTAATGTAGTAATTGTATTTACTGCTTATTCTACTGATTCCCATTTTGAATCACACCTTCACATTGCACAGTTACATCTGCATCATCCGGAAAAACTCCCCAGTTTAAATTTTTTATTCCTTTACAAGCCCAATACCAGTTCAGCGCATGGAGTAGAAAATAGGAAAGTAGATAATTAATAAATCGATGTTAATCAACATGCACAAGCATGTACCAAAGCAATTAATAAAGTTAAAATAATTTTAAAAAAATATTTATTATTATTTGTTGCTCTTTCCAAGAAATTTCCGTTAGATCAATGTGCTAACCTAATGTTTGAACAAAATTCAATTTTTGTATAATTTTAATTTTTGCATAATTATAATTTGAATAAAAACTTAAAGACCAGTCTAAAGTATGGTCCCCCCCCCCCCAATAAATTTTATCTGACGACGCCAATGATCCGGAGACAACATCTATACGTCACATCCTGTTTTACAGGGAGGATACATTTACACACCATCATAGCTGCCAACAAGAATAGGAAAAAATCCAGTAGATTTTACAAAATAATATAAATCTCATGTAACTGTTGCATAATACACAACATATTTTATACATAGGGATTTTTACTGTCATCAAAATACAAAAACTTTATAAAACTAATAACTATAAACGGTCTGCAATATTTTCCATTTATGATTGGTATTAGATGAATCTATTATGTTTACTCATAATTTTAAATAGTAGTAGATAAGTAAATCATTATTGATAATTAAAAGATTTTATAATTTAAAAAGGAAGTTCTGAATAAAAACTAACTGAAATTTTTAGAACAAAGAAAAAGAAAGAAAGAAAAACTTTATACTGATTACTATATATGAGGCTTGCTTCATTATGTATTAGTAAATTTTAGGGAATTTTTGAAAATATGCAAATTCCAAGAAAATTTTTATTATACCAGTATAAAAGTTCTCCTTGTCTGGTAAATGGCACAAACTAGTAAAGTTGGCAGCTAAGTACCATCCTTACATCCATCCAAAGCTCATAATTTTGACCTGAATTAGAGCATGATCAATCCAGTACCCCCACAGGTATTGATTTGCTTATGGGAACTTGTGGGACATATATAGCATACACCAGATACAGTGTCCCTGACAGATATAGCATACACCAGTCACCATTTTATACATGGGAAGTCCTCGGCCAGAGGGGATCGAACTCACAACCTACCAGCTAGGCTATCCCGGCCTTTTCAGTGGATGATATATTTAAGAAAGAAGTGAAAATCTGACATTTTGTTAATTTATTTTGGAATGCTTAGCTTTATTTTATATATTTTCTTATACCTTATAAATAAAGTTAAAATATTCAGTATTTCCATGATTAAAATTATATTAATAAAATATCCCACAAAAGCATATGTTCTCACTTGAACACCAATTTTTGACTAATACAAGACAAAAATTTACAGAGATAAATTATCACATGATAATCCTGAGATATTAAATCAGTTTGTAGCGTATCAAAATATATTTTATAACTCACATGCAAAATTCCTACATAAGAGGGATACATTGTTGGTCAATAATAAAAATTTAAAAATAAAAGATTAAATTAATAAATAATTTATTGCATGTTAATAATGTAAAAGCAAAATGTAATGAAAAGAATGTTAAACCTTAAACCAAATGTTCTTTATAGAAAACATTCATGTTAAATTATATATATATATATATATATATATATATATATATATATATATATATATATATATATATATATATATATATATATATATATATATATATATATATATATATATATATATATATGCATACATACATATATATATATTTATATTGAATAATAGCAAGAAAGATCATAAGTCTTGAGAAGTTGAAATAAAAATGCTAAGTGGCATTTGAGTAAACTCATGTTAAATTTTATAATTTAAGTAAAACTAGAAAGTCCCCTTTTCAAACACATGAGGATTGCTAAAGCAAATATTTTATTAGCATTTCTCACTTTAAGACTTAACACTAATTAAGATGACAAAATAAAATTGTAAGTTAAAATTACCTTGGTTGCTACTTTCAAGAGAAATATCAATAGGACATGGAATGTTATCTACATGTTCTTCGGCAATTTCAAAGGACAAATTGTCAGGAGGCATAACACAATCATTTGGCATACAGAAACTTATGATATTTGCTTTGTTTTCCTCTGGTTCAATTTTTACTTGATCTAATTAAAAGAAAGTAATTAAATAGAAAAATAATTAATCAGGGTAAAAAAAAGTTTTTGAGCTTCAAAAAATAAAACCTTATGGAGAAAAAAATCAAACATTTCACTTGGAGCTTCATATATTTTAAAGAAATAATATTTATAAGAACATATATAAGAAATACCATTAATAATTTATTAAATAATAATACAAAAATAATTATTCAACAGTTTTAACTGCAAAAATAAAACTGCATAAAGCTATAAAGTATATTTAGCAGCAAAAAAAGTTGTTTCTAATTTGATTTTGTGTTCTAAGAATTTGTTTTTATATTTAATAACAAATTTACAAATATGATGAGTAAGCAGACATAATAAAAATAAAATACATATAAGACACAATTTCAGATTTATATTTTAAAATCTATGTCCTTTTCAATTTAAAAAAATTTTAAAAAATGCAATCGCTTGAAATTCTAATATAAAACAAAATATCAGCTTGTCCTTGAAAAATAGTTAAAAGAAAATCTCACAAGATCAGATAATTACACTGTGAGATGAACTAAATAGTTAATGAAAATAGTTAATTTAAAAAGAGCTTGCAGTTAAATTAAGAAATTATTTTATCTTTAACTTTTATACCTAATTTTTTTTTATTAAAAAAAGAAGAATTAGAAGAAATCACTTAAAATTTTAACAACAAAAGCAGAAATCAATACATATCCCCATTAAAAATAATTAAATGATTTTAAATATGACAACTAGTTAACAGCAAACAAAAATTATTTAATTGAAGTAATAGTTATTGTGAAATCTAGAAAAGAAATCTAAACACTAATAAAACAAAGAACTTTAAAATTTATAGTCAGTTTCTATTTCTCACTAGAGGCAATGAGAAAAATTTCTTTAATCTTACAAGTTAATCAATGTAATTATTTATAAAAATTTACCAACACAAATTTTGCAGTGCTAGACTAATGAAACAATTTTTAGCAAGGCTTAATTCTTCTTGCAAAAAAAAAAATTCAATGCCATATCGCATATAAGAACTAAGTTATTACTTAAAGGCCCACCTTGATTAGGAGTACCTATAACAACTTATGAATGAATGGTGAAATGGTTTAAATGTACAACACTTAGCTATATTTCCCTCGCTGGAGCAATGAAAACAACTCGTAAAAAGGAAGATGGTACTATTCACTGATATTCTGTTTCAAATAATGTATGGCAAAACTTCTTTAATTCATCTATATTGAATTATATTCTTTAACAAACTCGATAAAATATCTCTTTTAAATGTTTTAATGTCGATAAAATATCTCTTTTAAATACATTAAAAGGTTACTTTTAAACTTAATGAAAGAAAAACAATAAAGCCATAAGAGCAAATAAGAGAAAATAATTCTTAAGCCAAATGTAATAAAAACAAACTTTATTTTAACATTACATTTACAAACTTTTAAACTTAAACACATATTTACATAAGAAATCCACATTAATAAAAGATTACCACAATCACTCTTTGTAAAATTTCAAATTCAATACAAATATAATAAAAAAAATATGTGCAGTTAATAATGTAAGAATTGTGTGAAATGCACACATAAAATTTCAAAGAAATGCCCACTAGTCTGACATTTATAGAAGTAACATCATCTGTACAATAAGTAGAATGAAGATGAATACAATTGTATTAAAAAAAATTATTCAAGTTGTAACAAGAAAGGCCATGGTAGCTCAAGGGATAGAGTGCTCACTTCCCAATGAGGTGACCTAGGTTCAAAACTCAGAGTTGGCTGATTGGTATGAATTCCACTCCAAGCTCTGACCGACCACATTGCCGACATTAAATATCCTCAGAGGTAGATGGATAAGTTGGACTGCCCTTGCCGACAGGCTAAAAGTAAAAGGCTTTCATGGTTTTTCTCTCCATGTAATGCAAATGCAGGTATGTTCCATCAAAATGCTTCCATGAAGGCTAGTTTGATCCAAGAGTTTCCCTGTCTTCTGGATTGAGTTTAAGATACAAGGCTAAGGACGGTACAAGCCCTTACCGTCCAAAGCCCTTACCGTCCAAGCCCTTGCCGAGAGGCTAAAAGTAAAAGGCTTTCATGGTTTTTCTCTCCATGTAACGCAAATGCAGGTATGTTCCATCAGAATGCTTCCATGAAGGCTAGTTTGATCCAAGAGTTTCCCTGTCATCTGGACTGAGTTTAAGATACAAGGCTAAGAAGTTGAACCTTGTTAATCGTAAACTCAGAATTTGGTCGGGTGTTCAACGACGGTCATAAAATAAAATAAAATGTTGTAAAAAAAAGTGAATATAGGGAAAACTTTATCTATGACACAGAAGGAACTGACTAGAATTTTATTCATTTGATAATATTATAACATAATTGATTATATAATTTGATTATATGATGATTTACAATTTATCATATATGCTGATAGGGTCAAAAATATATCTCTGTGGTGATTATAAATTTTCTATCTAATTATATTAAATTAAATGTCTACCCAATTAGATTAAATTAGATTATCTATTAATAATAATGTTTAAGTAATGTGATTAATGTTATAATTATTTTCATTGAAAAGAATAAAGCAATTTTTATTTCACTTTATTATACTATGCTGAACAATTTTCTACTGTTAGAAAATCAGGTATTAAAATCTGCAGTAGTCGATACCTTCAGATAAAAATTTATTTTTACATGGGGCAAAGAGAAAAATAAATTACAAACAAAAATTTTACAAAAAACATAAATTTAAAAAATATCAGAATAAGTTAAAAAATAAATTTTTAACACACAAAAGCTTTACTTTTACATTGTTTCATACTATTTAGTTTTTATAGATAACGAAATTCTCATAAAAGTATTCATAATTGTAATATAACTTTTTAAGTGAAAGAGGATAATTTTTGAAATATGGTTTTAAAAATGGCTACTTCATATCTGATAACACATATATTATGTATCTAAGCATATATATTATGTTTTTATGTTATGTATTTATATTATGTATATATCATGTATAAAGTATTCTGTTAACTTTATTACCCCTAAAAGTAATAAAGAAAGAAATTCCTATCAGAAAATTTCTGGAGATTTAAAGTTTATTCTTGCTATAATTAAGAAAATTATAATTACATAATAACAAAAAAGATATATAATTAAACATTAAATAGAGAACATTAGTTATCAAAGAAAATGTTTTTAAAAACATGATGAGAAGCATCATACATCAACTAAATAATTTTAGATGCAAAAACATACTAAGTTTTAGAATAGAAAATTATTGCTATCTGTAATATATTTGCTTTGACTCAAAAGCTATTTTCTTTTATATGGAGTCATATCTGATTTAAAACGAGCAGTTGGGTGTCTCATAATAAGATGTCTTTTTAAATTGGAAATAGTTGATTTTGAACTTAATACTGCACCACAATATAGGCATCTTGATGTAAATTTATCAATTTTTGAAAAATGATCCCACACTTCACTTGGTTGTCTCCTGTTGTTTTCTAAAAAAAGTTAAGAAAAATATTCTTATTTTTTTTAAAATATAAGCTCAAAATAAAGAATAATACAAGAGAATAACAAATAAAAATTTTAACTTTCTTGTCTCCTTGTAAATAAAAGAATTTTACAGAATGTTTCTTCTCTATGCATCATTTCTCAATGTAAAAATCTGATTTGCTTTGCAGAAAAATACAGGTCAAAAGACAAGATTCTACATGCATTGTATCGATTGTTAAGTCTAATGACATAAGAGTCAGATTAACTCTGATAATCTCATTCGATTCAGTACATAAGTTATAATATCTCACTAATGTAGATAAACCAGAGATTGCAATGTCAAAAATGTAAATAACTATAAGTATAAATAAAGGTCCTTTTGCACATAAAACCCCTTGCAACTTCAAAATAATTAGTCCTATGGACTTATTATGGTGTTAAGCATCATTTTATTCAGGATGAAAAATACAGAGGAAATAATACTTTGCCAGTCTAGATAGCAAAGTCAGATAAGTAAATAGGTACATTTCAAGCTTAGTCTTTTTTACATAAAGCCATTCTAATTTCAAAACTATAAAGCTTGAATTTGGTTCTATTGGATTTAGTGTTAAGGGAATGCACCAGAAACAATATCTCAGTTTTTTAGTTAGCAATATTTGCTTTTTTCTTCATGTAGGCATTTGGTGTGCAAGACCACTTATTAATCAGATCGCACTTAACAGTTTTTTGCTAGGTAGAGCTTACTTTTTAAATTAAATTTACATTTAATTTTTTCTGCACACAGATGCAAAAACAATGCTTTCAAAGGACGTGCAGCCATTTTATTTATTTATTTATTTATTAATGCATTAAAATGTAGAATCTCTTAATACGTCTCTGTAGTCTAACATGGCATCAAGTTTTTATTTATTTTTTGGGATAATAAATTAAATATACTTAGAGATACAAAAACAATTTAGAAGTTAAAAAAATTACAATCAAAACATAGCTATAATCAGAACAATAAAAGATGTTTTGAAACAGATAAATAAGATTAATTTTTTTTTAATTATTTTCATTTTCATTTCTATAATAACCACATTATTCCACCCAATTTTATTAAACTTTAACACCTATTAAATAAGTCTAATGATTAGGAGCTGAAGAGGAAAAAAGAAAATTAAATATGAAACATACATTTCATAGAAACACACACAAATTGAGGTTTCACAGTAAATAACTCAATTATGTTAAAAAAAAATAATCATTAAATTAATCAAAACAAAATCAATTCTGTTCATAAAGATTTGCCAATTCTGTGGTAATGAAATTACATTTTTGAGCAAGTTTGTGAATTATAAGAAATACTAAAAATTATTACGAAATAACTTTAAGTTTCAATAATTTAAAATCTATGAAGCACAGTTAGAGAAATTAAAAGGTTCAATTGTTTTAATTTTCAATTAAACTGATTTTTTTTAAATGCTTGGTAATGAAATTACAGGAAATGGTCATAGACAAAAGTGTTGTTTGATAAAATCTATATTCCGATAAATCTTATATCAATATTTTCTATATCAAGAAGACTCATAAAACATCATATATTAAAAAAAATTCACATAATTAATAACTTTAAGTATAATTAATGTAGCTATAATGAAATTACAATGATAGTAACAGAATTACAATTTTTAAATCTAGTAGAAAATTAAAATTACTTTGGACAAAGCTAGCAGTAGGATCTGTAGTGATTTCAAGAAAAACATTAGTAGGTTGTTGTACATTCTTCAATTGATCTTGAGGTAGAGTGGAATAATCACATTCAACAAGAGAATAGGTCATGTTTTCTCCTTTTGGTTCCTTTTGGTCTAACAAGATAAAAAAAAGTATTATACATCTATCAACACTTTGTCAAAGCAGTATGCAAATTGCAAAAGGAACTATAAAATTCATGCTTAAATGAATACAGAAAAAAATACAGTACACACAGAATTATAAATTTTGATTTTTTTTACCCACTAACATATGATATAGACTTTTTAAAAAATCAATAGAGTTTACCAAAAACGTTAAAAAATATTTATGAAAAAAAACTCAACATATATTTTAGTGTATATTAGTATTAACAAAAATTTCACAAAATATCTCCAAAAATTTTTTCCAATTTTTAAAGAATTAGAAAAATTTCTTTAATTTTTAAGCTATTCATATGGAAGTTAATACAGAAAAGTATTTTTACGCAAACAAAAACCCAAATGCAAATTTTAGATTAAGAAAACAAATTTAAAAAAGCATAAATTTTAAAATTTTAACACATTTTTCATTAAAAGTAAAATTCTTAATTCAAAAATTTTGGGGCAAAGTTTATACTAAAAGTTATGAAATCATGTCACATAATGAAAAAATAAAGCATAAAATGAATTACCAATTTTGATCAGTAAATGGGAAATGCATTTTAAATTATTACCAATGGTTTCTCATACTGGTACACATTTTTAATTCTTCTATTGAACACTGAATTAAAATTAGTTATTAAATGAGAAAAAATTAAGCTAAAAAAATACTAATAGTGTGTTAACAGTCCAAAAGAGTTAGAATTATTATGCCAAAGGCAGAGAACACAATAACATTTAATAAATTCATACTTTTATTTCACAGTAAAAATATATCATAGTAATATTTACATTATAATTATATGAGAAGAGTAATAAGCCAATATTACAATGAAAAAAATATTGTTAAAAACATCAAATGAAGCCAAAAGTAAAGCATTGTTTCAAAGGAAATCACAAATCAAAATAATAGTTAAAATACAATTAAATTGATCAACTAATTTAAAAAGAATTATATTTAAAAGGAATGCATCATTTTAACAAGCAGTTAGAGAACAAATCAATATCAAATGAGTTATAAAATTAATATTTATACTACATTTTTAACTAAAGGTATAATTTTAAAAAAAGATAAGGTAAAAAAAATGCTTGTATATTTTATATAAAATGCTTGAATATATACATTTGAATTTTAACCAATTAAATTTATGTCTTGCTGATAAAATTACTAGCATTAGAGCAGTGGTAGTCAACATGTGGGTGTTCCAGCTTTCTTAATGGTACTGAAATAGGCAGCAATTAAAGCACTTTTCTATGCTATAAATTGACAACTTAAAAGCATTGAAATGTATTTTTTTTTTCAATTATTAACTAAGAAAACTTTCATTACATTACTTTTAAAAACAAATAATGACATTTTTGTAAAATTTTTGGGGGCTAATATTTTGTAAGGCACCTTTGAATTAAAATGTAAAATAATACAAATCATTGCACGCAGTCTCAAGATACACGCTAAAAAGTGCTCAATGGGTATGACGTTTGCCTTTGAATGAGGTGAAGCGGGTTCGAATCCCAACAATGGTAGACAATGAATTCCACACCCGCCTCACATCAGTCACAGTGCTCATACAAAATATCTTCAGGTGTAGAGGGATCATGGATTAGAATCCACTTACCATCAGGCTAACCATGGGAGGTTTTTGCGGCTTTCCTCTCCATGTAACGAAAATGCGGGTTAGTTCAATCAAAAATTGCTCCACAAAGGCAAATTTCTCCCAATATTTGATTCAGGAGTTCCCTTGTCTTCTGGATTGGGTACATAATTACAAAGATACGAAGTTGAACATTAAAAGTTGTAAACCCAAAATTGGATCGTCTGTTCAACGAAAGTTATAAAATAAAATACATCATTCCAAAGCATAGCAACCAAGCTGTGCTCTTACTAAATTAGACAAATCAAGACAGTAGTTAGATTAATATTTTTAACTGTTTTTTATTGTTTACCTAAAGTTACTTCCTTACTTTATAGATCACATTACTATGGAACTAGTATACAAAATGCAAGAATGAGCAATGAGTAGAAAAAGGTTGACTACCCTGCCTTAGAATTCTTTGTAAATTACACTTACAAATTGTTTTGCTATATCTTAATCTAATGAGGAAATTAAATTTATAAAAATATTGATTTGATGATAGGTTATATAATAATACGATTAGAATGTTTAGGCATTAAGGAATTAGACATACAAAAAATTTTTTGAATTATTATATAAAAATACTATACTAAAATAAAAAATCCACAGAATAAATTATTGAAAAACCTTGGCAAAATTTTTTACAAAAATAACACATCAAGTACAAAAAAAATAAGTAATTTGAAAATTATAAATTCCAATTGAAGTTTTTATAAAAAATATGCTGTGAATTAATTAATATACAGGAAAATTAGTTTTACAAATGAATAAATAAAATTGAAAAAAGCATAGATAACAACAAACGAAATGCATTTTTTTAAATATAACAAAAATGTGTTTTGTACTTATTTGTGTGTATATTTTGGTACCCCAAAATAATAACCATTGTTTGTCCCTTTTCTGCATTCAGTTACATTTTAATATCTTATATTTAATCAACTGCTAAAAAAAATAAGCATTTGCGCATTGTGAGATAAAAATGAAAATACTTTCTGAATCAGCAAAATATACATATAAATAACAATAAATAATCCGACAATAATATTGCCTCATAAAGAAAAAATTCATGATTGTATTCAAAACAGATATCTAGAAATTATTAAAAATTCTAATTTAAAAAAATAATAATATTTAATGGATTCTTCCTATTGAAAAAACATTTCTTACAAAATTTTAAAAAAGCTTCAAGAAAGAACATGCTAAATAAAATACTCAAATTGTTATGTTTAAAAACATATAAAGTATTGAGCATTAACTCATTCTCTTGAGTCTCTAATTAAGGCAGTTTTCAACAGAAAATAATAATTTATACATGTTTACATATATTCTGAAGTTAAACTGCACATACTCACTAAAATATCACATCAGATATCCTTCAACTAAAATTCTCACATTTATTTGAGATTTTTTTATTCATTAAACCAGATTAACAGAAATTAACAAGGCCACAGTGAAGAGCTACATGATACTTCAAAGTGTCTCTTTGGGTGAAACCTTTTTTACATATTGGGCATACATAAGGTCTTTCACCAGTATGTACAACTTGATGCCTTTTTAAATGGCTTTTATTAGGAGTTTTATAAGCACACAAAGAACAAGTGTAGTATGTAACTCCTCCAAGCTTAGAACATTCAATTTCTTTAAATACATTCCAGTCTAAAAAAGAATATATGTGATAAGCAAAAAATAAATAAATTATGCTGAAAGAAAGTTAGATATTTATTATTACAATTAAAATATGCACTTTTAAAAATTGAAGAAAAAAGATAAAATTTGAAAACATCAGTAAAAAAAGACATAGAAAATGTTGATAATCCTCACAATTTACTTACTTACTATTATTTTTTATTTTAATTTATTTTTTTTAAGTTATTCTTTTATGCCAAATGTTAATTCACATCTTATTCAATTTCATAATAATTCATGTGTGTGTAAAAAGTGGATGATTCCATTTTCAAAGTTTCCTTTCAAAAAGGCTAGAAACTAAATACTTATTACATCAGACAAATTACTAAATCTACAAAAAACTTTATATATTTTGTAAAAAAAAAAAAAAAATAGATTATCACCAAAAAGTATCACAACAGGTATTTTTTTAAAAAAACAGTGAATGTGTAAAAATAGGACTGCACTTCTTGTCTGCATATTTTTATTATAATATTTAAAAATTACTTTAACACTGAGAGGAATACAAATTTATGTAAAATACCAGAGTATGCAAAATACCTGCAAACTTAAATTAAACTGTACAAAAATTAAATATCACAAGCAAATACGGTAAAAAAAAATTAAACTATTTCCTTAAAGACTAAAAAAATATTTAATTCAATAAAAAAGGCAATATAGTGTAGAACTGAAAATGATAACTATTAAACCTATAATAAGTAACTATATACATATTGAAGTTAGTCCTGACTATTACAACTTAAAGAGAAATTCGAATATTTTTTCTTCAAATTAGGATTATTACTTGCACAAATATAA
The DNA here is from genome assembly GCF_982258835.1 of Parasteatoda tepidariorum. Lineage (NCBI taxonomy): Eukaryota > Metazoa > Arthropoda > Arachnida > Araneae > Theridiidae > Parasteatoda > Parasteatoda tepidariorum. Next base: position 77,894,289 of record NC_141757.1, read on the forward strand.
AGTTTGGTATCGTGAAACTTTAAAAAGTACCAATTTTAACTTGAAATATTTTTTTTTACTTAACAGGTTATGTAATTACATAAACTTACAAACCTTTTAATATTTACAAGCCCTTTCATTACCAATAATATTTAACTATGATACAATAAAAAATAAAATAAAACTTTATCTTTAATGGAGTGAAGTGGCGCCAAAAGGCACTCAAACAACGTTCCAGAACCTTTGAGTTAGGTGAAACTTTATTCCGGAATTTTAATGAACATATTACTAATTTCCACTTTACAATTTTAACTTTTTTTTATTAAAATAAATTTTAAGCAAAATCTCCTCATTATGCTAATTAAATAAAGGCTAAATTTGTTAATCTGTTAAGTGTGAAAACAATTATGCAAGATTAAGATAATTAGTCAATTTCAAAATTAGCCATCCATATAACCATACATTTCTACTTTTAAAATATTGATTACGATATTTCATTCTTATAACTGTTTTTAGGAATATGAGTTGATAAAGAGAAAAACAATAACTCAGTATGAAAATTTTTAAATATGTTTAAAATAGTAAAATGTAAAGGTTTTATTAATCAATAACACAGGGAGGAAAAAAAAAATTTTGCATTTATAGAAATACTTGATCTTTCCTAATTGTGATGTGGAGATTTGAAATCTGAAATTAATTTTGCATCTAAAGCTAATAAATTTTTTTTAAAGCGACATTTTTTGGTCCATTTTCTGTTCAAATTTACAAAATTAAAAACGTTACAGATAACTGGATTTGATATAAGTAACAGATCTTAGATATTTTTGTATTACTGATTACAAATCTGCAAACGGTTTCTCTCTCCAAATTACAGTTTTTTAAATGATATTTTTAGTCTAATTTTTGACAAAATGTACAAGTTTAAAAACGGTATATATAACAGGGTGTCACATAAATGTTGCTACAAACTTTTAGGGAAGTTAGGGCACATCATTAGTACTAAAATTGCATAGTAACTCTTGCCTGGAAATGTTGTGCAGTGTTTTCACTACAGCGTGAGAAAGCGAGAATCTCGCATATTTTTTTCTTTTCTTGCATTAAAAAATTATTACCGCGAGAAATTCGCGCATTCTATAAATTAATTTCAAAATTCGTGAATTTCTCGCATTTTGGAAAAAGCTTCGAATTACGCCATTTAGAATAAAATCCGTTTCACTTTTTTCTTCCTTAATCTTTCATTATTTTCAACATCTGCCCTGTTATCTAGCTTCCCTATTTACCAGTATTGTTCAGAATCTTTTCCAACAACAGAACACATTTCTCTGCAACCACCTGTTTACCGAAAGGTTTCGTCACGTAAGACGTTCAAATTTTTTATGCACTAATGTAAGGTGGACAAATACCTTGTAAAAGCAAAATCTTCTATGATGATGCACCAAAAATAGTCAATGCTTTAAGAAATAGAAGACGTTAAAAATGTGTTATAATTAAAGAAATGATTTTTTTTCAAGAGTTTTTGTGTTTTTTTAGTTTTTAGAAATCTCACTTAACTTTTTGTAATCTCACTCTGTTTCTGAGAAAGGGTGAGAAACTCTCGCTCATTTTTTTTCTATCATGAAAACACTGTTGTGTTTAAGGACACTTCTCTATGATCAACAGTTCATAATAGAGAAGCGCCCCTAGCGGTCTATGATGACATTTCTGGGTATGAGGTCCAATGAAATTTAAATCAAGATGATGTGCAGTAATTCCCTTAGAAATCTGTCACAACATTTACTTGACCCTACGGTATATGTAACATTTTTAATCTTAGACATTTCGACAAAAAACAGACTAAAAATGTCATTTTTAAAAAAAATCTTTCGCTTTGAAAGAGAAACCGATTACATTGTGAATTAATTTTCAAGAAAAAAGTAAAATAGTTTGAATTTTTTTTCGGAAAATGATTGGGCAAATTATATAGACTACAGTAAAATAGAGATAAGGAAACTTCAGTTTAAAAAAAAATCTTACTCAACTTGGAATGATTTGATAACTGTTGACCAAAAATTATCTTAGAAAATTTTAGATACCACCCTCCCTCTCTATAGTATATGTGTGGTGAATTGCTTTCCGTAAAACAAATTTAACCATTACAAAACTGCTGAATACAATGTAAACAATTAAATCATTATAAGTAAAAAATAAATAAGAAATATAATATACACTTAAGAACATTCAGAGCTTTCAAAGGGAACTTTAATTGCTATTTTTTCAAATTAAACACAGACAAATTAAAGGGTACTTGCAGAAAATTAAAACCAAATAAGTAATATAAATTTGATTACATAATATTCAATTATTTATTTATGAATATATTTTTAAAGTTATTTCTGATACACGTGAGTTAACATATGGGACTTTAAAGAAGCCTTTTGAGTAAAAGATTTCCCACATAAATAACATGAAAAAGGACGAACACCAGTGTGAACAACAAAATGCCTCTTCAAATGACTTTTCCAAGGTGTAGTAAAGTTGCACATTGAACAAGTATGAGTAACACTAGCACTATTTGTACCAAGGCTTTTCTGAGAAACTAATCCTATTTCGCCTGCAAAAAATACATAAGAATAATATGAATTAACAATAAATAACAAGACATTTGTATTTAAACATATAGAAAATGTATATAGTAATAATACAAAATAAAATTAATGTACTGAAATAATTTTTAAACTGAAAAAAATGTCATTTGTATTAAGCAGTTATAAGAAATCACCAATATTTCTAAGTGATTTCAACATAATTTATTATTAAATAAAGTAAAAAGAAAAATTGTATTTCAAGTTGCATGATTGATTTAAATTTTTTCATAATGATAAAAATAAAAAAGTTGCAAAATTAAGTTTAATTAAAAAAGAATTGATAATTTAATAATAGTCACACATAGTCAGACAAAAATACACCTGATTCATAAATTACGATGCATTAAATTACGATGCATTAAATAATGATGCATAAATTTAGACTTAAACATCCACTCTTGAAATTGTTGTATCAAAATAATAATTCTGAAAACAAAATTCATAAATTTGCAAGCAAATATTTTATTTATTTATTTCTTCTAAAATTTATTGCAAAGCAATATGAGAAAACCAGAGCAATGACCATTTAATTTCAATAGTTTTATGCCAAGGATTAAAAATTTTCAAACTTATAAAATTTGAAAATATAATTTTTAATTTAGAACAACCCTCTAAAACTAATCTATTAATTCAAACTGGCATACAATAAAAAAACTATTTACTTTCAAAAACTCTCTTATTAAAAAACAATGATTATTGCTAATTAAAACTCAGATTTCTATGCTTTAAAATTTATTTTCGAAGACATGTAATAGATACATATATTTGATTGAAAGTTAAAGCACAAGTCAATTACTGTAACTCATTGCATTGACATTTGTATTATTCTTGTGCAAATTACAGTTTGTAACATGAATTAAAATTAATTTGCTTAAAGAATTTTTAAAAAAAAAATTGATAGGGGCTAATTTCTTAATGTGTTAAAGTCTATAACGGATCAGGAATCAACAACTTCCACCACAAGCAAATTGCAAAAATTTTTAAATTAACTTCTTTAAGCTTATTTTTAACAATACGTGTAAAAGAATTTGTTCAGATAAAATTCGTAATAAATAAATCAATTTTGCGAAATAATACAACATTAACGCAACCATAACAAACATAATAGTTTTGTTTACAAAAACGTTTCTGGCTTCCTATTTCTGTTCAATTAAAATCGTGTCTAAACCCATAAATTAAAAATTCATTTGGCGATCGCAGCGCTCGAATACGCCCTGGGGAGAGACCGCTTTCATGCCTTTGGCTCTTCTCCCTTTCTTCTCCTCCTCTTTTCAATTGTATAGGAATGTACGCACATTTTCCCTTTTCTTAATATTTTTCCTTTTTATTTATAAAAATATTTTTTAAAATTTCCATGATGCTTTTCTTTAGAACAATGTTTAATGTAGTTTTCAGTTCCATATAATTTTTCTACTTAAAATATTTTAATCTATATGAAAATCAAGAGAGAAATTAACGTACTTCCTTCCTCTATGACTCTCCACACGCTAATGAAGAAAGCATGCGAAGTGTTGCCATAGGTAGAGAGTTCTGCTCTACGCCACCTGCAGTCCATTTCGATTGATAATTGTTAAGAAAAAAAATACATTGACTGGAATAAAATGATTCTGAGTTACTTTTAGAGTTTCTTTGCGAACCATCGAAAAAACAAGGAAAATTAGAACTTTGTAATGAGCCAACACCTAACACTAGCCTGAATATGTAAGTGTAAAAATGATTAAATGAAGTAAATGACAGATACTGAGTGTTAATGATCAGTGCTTGCTTTAAGAGCCATTCTATCGGCATGCTGATCACGCACCTCCGATCATCGCCAGGGAAATGAGCTTTTTCTCTCGGTGCCGATGCAATTTTTTTCACGAGCAAAAAAAAAGTATGGGAATGAGTGCCTGATTGATGAACTATGTTGGGAAAATATTGGTGGAACTCACCAATCAGATTTTTATTTGGAAACAGTGAGAATAGTCCTTAAAGGGAAAAAGTAGTTTTTCTTAAGGCCTTTATCTCTCTCATAGACTCGCCTCTAATACAGTGGATTGAATAAAATTTAGCATCATACAATGTGAAAATCTATAAAGTCAGACACGAACCATTACATCGGATCCCCATTACTCCTACAAAATTTGATAGCACTGCCCACAGGGAGAAAACGCAATATTATCAGACACAAGTGCTGCATAGGGACCGAGGGTGTGCGGTATTGGTCCTCATTAAACTGTGCTACCGTAAAGTGCTCGACTTCGCGCGCAGGTCGTCGGGCTACCGAAGCGGCGGTGCCATCCCCTCCGCAGAGGATCAAAATTGTGATGGCATGTCTTCGGATCATCCTCCGGGATGTTTCCCAGACCGTCGCCAATAGCCCATTGTGCAGCTCTAGTGCGACGTAAATTAACAACAACAACAGACACAAGTGCTCTTGCTAGTCAGAAAAATATTGAAATTTGGCTTGCGAAATTCCATTGTCCGAGTCAACAAAGACAGATTGAAAAATATATATTTATGTTTTAATAATATAAATAAATATTTACATTACAAAATCACCAAAAATATCAATTTTTCAAATTTTCCTATGATTATGCATCATTTTTTATCAGTAATTTATCATTATTACTTTATTAAAAATGCACGCTTAAAAAGAAGCGTGCATCTTCAAATTACTTGACATTGATTTTTGCAGATTTTCATGTATTATATTTTCCGCTAGACCGCTAGTGCAAACGCGTCATAACTATATTAGTTTCAACGACTGATTGCGAAAAAGTTATTTATTTATTATTATTATTATTATTTTCTTTCTTTTTTTTTGAACTGTAGAAAGAAAATGAATGTCAGTTTGAAAAACACATTTGTTAAATGGAACATAAAATAAGAAAACGCTGTGACATTTGTTACATCAAATATGAAAAACATAGGGTGCATCACTTTTTAAAAATATAAAAGAATTTTGAGTTTGTTTTATTTTTTTCAGTTTAATAAGTGGTCGAAATTTCAATTGGGGATAAATTCTACTTACGGGGTTACAAAACAATTTTTATTTGTATTTTCGACACAGAGCTTCAATTGAAATCTAGCTAGCTCGAAAGTAGTGGAAATTTCTATTGTAAGCCTCACAAATAAACAGACAAATACAAAAAAAAAAACGTGATAAGAAATAATAAAAAGTTATTTCACGATAAAGATTATCTAATCAGTGACATAGATAGTTCGCAAAGGAAAAATGAATTCACTCGGAATAACTTTTGATATAATAATTGGATTTTTACAAACAAAGTGCCTATAGTAATTCTTCAAAAGGGCAACGTCAAATATATTATTTAAATTAGCGTTAATTGTGAAAGAATCAGATTTAAAAAATTTACTTTATCTTAACAAACATGTTTATTTTTCCTGCCGAATTTGGATTTTAACACGGAAAGCAGCTGCAATCTGAAAAATTAGTAAGATTGAAATAAGAAATCAGAGAGGTTTATTAGAAACAAAAATGTTTTTCTTAGAATAACAATACATTTTGTTTCTTACGAACTTTGATTTTTTAACTACCAAATGTGAGAGGTTATCACTATCCCAATAGTTAAGTTAGGAGAACTGTCGAAAGTTTAGGTCTCTTAATAAATATATATATTTCCTTTTTTACGTATTTCACCATTCCTCGGGAAATTATTAAACGAATAACGAAATATTTTTATATCATTATAAACTTAGTTTATCCGAAGTGAAAAATAATTTTAAATTGATTATAATAAATATTTGTAATTATATTTAATAAGGGTAGAAAAATTTTTGAATTGAAAGATTTAAACTATTTTAAATGAAAAAATACAAAATTTGAATGAAATTCGTCAAATATTTCTTGAGAAATAGAATTTTGAAAATATATGGATCTTTTGTAATTTAATGATTTCGAAACTATACAACCGATTTTACTCAAATTTTGTAATTTGTCATTTAAAATTACAAAACCTTACAATTCAATATTTTTTCAACCCTTAATAAATAAAATAATAAAAAAATTATAAAAGTTTAATTAAAACTTATTTTTTGCATGGAATTACCTTTATATAAACAAATTATATAATTACATGCAAACATTTTTGTATTCCCTCTAAAAGTACTTGAAATATAGCGAAATCCGCAGAAAGTAAAATTAACATTTAGGGGTCCAGATTTTCGACAGCTCGCTTGACGTTTGCCTAAATTATTTGGATCCCATTTTATTATGCCAGTCGAAAATCGATATCAGTCGAAAACGGTCTCTTTTTGTAATTTAATTAACAGTTAGCACTAATTAGTTAGCATATTTAAGGTCAATCTCTTGAATCATTATGATTAGTACTTAGTTTGAGAAAACTTGATCATTAGAACAGTAGTTACTTAGAATGATTTATTTATTTTCATTTGTGCACTGTACTGTATAATAAACAAAGAACGCAGTTAAATGTAACTAACATGAAAATTCTATAAATTTTTCTTTTAAGTATGTTAGGAATATAATTTTTATCCTATAGCTGAAGTAACTGAAATTTATTTTATTTTTTATTTTATTACTTAAGGATTTAGAATGCTTACATAAATGTAGTGTTTTACATGTTTTTATAAAGTATTTCTATTATATGTTTTACTATAGGCAGTGTTGCCAGGTGCCGATAACCGTTCATCCCAAGATGGCTTGCAAAATCCCCTAAAATTTTCTAAAAAAACTGAAATTTTTAACTTAATGTATAAGTATTAAAAAAATATTACAAAAGTTAAATAATGTATAGTAAACGTTGCTTTAATACTTTTTAATATTTTATCTTCAACAAATTAATCTTTTTTACATTTCAATCCTTACATTATCTTTAATTTCTACTGAAATATTTAAGATATTTTTTTTCAATACTTTTTGACTCTCACATTTTTTCATAAATATTTTATTATCAACGATATAATCTTTTTAGTATTTTAATTCTAACATTATGCTTAAATTTCTGATAAAATATCTGACATATACTTTTTGATTTGTATATGTTTTCGCTGTTAAACATTTTTAACATAGAAGACGTAGGTACAAAATTTTGACAACCATTTGAATGTTCATATCAAACGCGCAAAATACTGTAGTTGTAGACATTTTATTTCTCAATTTGTCTTTAATAATATTTAATATTGGGAAACATCTCTCCACAGCTGTATTTGAAAACGGAATACTTAATAAAGCTAAAACAAGAGTCGACTTAAGTTTTTTAGTTTACTTAGTCGAACACTAAGTAAACTTAAGTCGAGAATCGAGCTAAGTAATAACTTACTACATTCAACAAAGGGGTTAAGTTCTAAAATTAATCTTTTTGTTTTGGTTTAACATATTGATTGTCATATTACCATCTCACACATTCAGTTATAAAATTTGATATTAGAACGCAACGAAAATGAAACTACAAAAATTCACAAATAACCCTAAAACAAACCCCTAAAAACAAATTCCTCTAAATTACCCACTGAAGATTAAAAATCCCCCTAAATTTAGGGGGAAAACCCCTAATCTGGCAACACTAACTATAGGTATCATAAATAATGATGTATAAATTTTTAATTTATCTTCACGTAACATTACAAGCCTTGAAATAAATATATCTTGAAAAAAATGTATGTGAAAAATGGTTTACTGCGCCGACTATTGTAATTACATCGACTGTTATAATTAGATATACAATTACAATAGTCGATGAGATTTGTATCGCAGTTGTCAAATTAACCTAAAATTTTGCGCAAATCATTCTTTAAATCATTTTTCATTAATAATTTTTTGTGATTTATTTATTTTTTTATTTATTTATTTATTTATTTATTTATTTATTTTTTATTTATTTATTTATTCATTCATTTTTTGAAACAAGGTCAGAGGATGAGAGCTAAACTGAAAAAGTTGAAAAAGAATGGTCACTCCATTGTACTACATCTTATTAAGAGCTTTTATTAAGTATGAATACACGAATTTCAAAAGTTTAGAGAAAATACTGATTTGGTTATATACTGTACTCTTAAACCTCATTGAAGTTAAGTAGTCATTTACAGTCATGCACAGAAATGATCGTTTTGAAAAGGAGAAATATCGCATTATTTTAAAAACTTAGATAGCAAAACATAAAATAAATTAACTCCTTGTTAATCCCGAACAATATATTTGAACAATCACTCAAATTTTGTATTGTTCCTGGAAATAATCATTATATTAGGCAGCATCAATGATAAGAAATAAAGTAAAGCAAAATGAAAAAAAAAATATTTGAGTTGTTTCTAAACATTTGCTAATATTTATTTTGTAGTCATTCTTTATTCAGCTAATAGTCCAGTAAAATTATATTTTTTTCTTCGGAAAAATTAATACCCGAGATATTTTTTGACAAAATGCTTTTTATTGTTATAAATATCTCAACATTCTCGTATCCTTCTCTCCACACTTCCCCCTTTTTAAGGGAAATTGGGTAATTTAAGTTTAAATTTTTTTTTCCTAGATAGGTAAGTGAGACATATTATCTGATGTTTTTGTGTCGCAGAATTGAACGAGACTAATCTCAAGACGATTGGATCCATAGTTTATATTCTATGAGCGTTTTATGTACAAAAAGTGCAAATTTGTTCTTGTACCTATTTATATTTTTTACATTGCTATCTAAGTGAGATAATGTTTCGATGTATTTTTTTACGTAGAATTGAAGGAGACTATCCAAGTCAATATCAAAAATAGTTTAAAACTAGCAGGAGTCAAAAGTCCTACTTTTGACACGCTTTTGTGCACTTTATATTGCTATTCAAGAATTATCTAAGCATGTAAGGTACATAATCTGATTTAATTTTTTACGCTTAATTAAATGAGACCATTTTCGAAATGATCGGATTAATAGCTTGAAGTTATAAGTGTGTTATGTACAAAGAGTACAATTTTATACTTGCATTAATTTATGAATTTAACATTGTTATACAGACAACAGAGATATTGTTTCCCATGTATTTTTTCTCATTTAATCGGATGAGAACAAACACGAATCAAAGGAACTAATATTTCATAAGATGAAATGGGATTTTTTTGTTTGTATAAAAAGTACTATTTAATTGCAATTATTATGAAGAAAAAACCATTATAACTCCTAAACTATTAGTCCGATCGTCTCGAAATTAGTCTCATTCATTCAGCGTGAAAAATTATATCGAAGAAAATACATTACATCTTCATATAATCACAAGATAGGGACGTAAAGTGTATTCATTATTACGTGTCAAAAATAGTTTTTCTTTTACAGAAAAATTCTTACAACGATTCATTTATTTGTTCGATTTATAAATGTGTATAATCTCATTCGATTTTTAGTAAAAGAATTCATAGAAATTATGTCTCACTTGTTAAGGTAGCAACATTAGATGAGTAAATAGATACAAGTACAAATTTGCACTTTTTGTATATTAAGCACTTATAATTTCTAAACTATTAGTCCGGTCATCTCTATATAGGTGTCATTCAATTAAGCGTAAAAAATACACTGAAAAACATGTTTGTGTTGAAGAAATTCTATTCTCTCCCTTCTCCTTCATTTTTCTAAAAAAAAAGGGGGAAACGTACAAGGAAGAATAGGGAAGTTTTCAGGAATCATTTATAATAATAATAACACAACAAATCTTGTTGACAGAAATATCTTAAGTATGACTCTTTTCCGAAAAAACATCCTTTCTTTCTTTTCTTTTTCGTTTTCATTTTTACTATAATTTATAATTACTGGACTACCAAAGAGAACTTTGTTGTTGTTGTTGTCTTCTCTGTACTTGCATACAGCTAAGTAAAACTCTGTAGTAAAAACGATTATTTCATTTACAAATTGTCTGAACAAGATTTCTGTAAGACTATAACTCAAAAATATTAAAAATTAACAATTATTATAATTATTTTTGAAAAAAGGCTATTAATAATACTTAACCAAAAAATGGAAATCTCTTTGACACTAACTCTTGTTTTATAAAATAACAGACTTTTTATTACATTTACAGTGCTGACTATTTTTTTAAACATTTATTTAAAACAATTTCGTGCTTAAATTCATTTTTCCCACTCCTTTCTTCATTTTCTCATATACCTGGTTATCAAATTTCGCACTGATTTAATAGTGTTTTAACAAAGTTCAAAACATACCCCATATTCAAAATCAATACCCCGTATTCTACGTAAAATAGTTTATTAGTACATAAGTTTTTAATTACTGCTTCATAATATCACCTTATGTAATACTTTATGATGGGGACATTTAGTTGTCATTTTACTTTTATTATATGGCATATTTACTTTTTAATAAGTTAAATTTGTTTTTATAATAAATTTTATGTAAAATTATTAAACGTATGATAGTAAAATAATGCCAACAACATAACTATTTAAAATTCGAAAGATGTAAAATTTAGAACCCACTTTTTGCACGATCGCTAAATTATGTATTTAGCAAAACATTTTTTACGAGTTTTTATAGCAGCCAAAAATTAAATAAGTATTCAATAAACAAGTTAGACGATAAATTAACGATAGTATTAACGGAGAAAAATTATGAAGTGTAAGTCTTATTCCAGTGGAAGCGGGATAAAAATTAAACTTAAAAATTTAAATCTGTGAAATCCGCTTCATGTTAATGCATTAAAAAAAATTGAATAATTTTCAATTTTGATTTAGGAAAGTGTTTATCAAGTAGAAACAAAACTGATAGTGTATTAATCGTGTGGCTAGGCGGGCGAAGCGAGATTTGCAGAAATAATTTATCAGATCAGAATATGAAATGAATGACTTTTGTGATAAAAATAATTTTTAAATTAAGTAATAAGGTAGCAGTGAAAAAAATCATCAAATGTAAATATCCTTTCAATACATGACTTAAAATATTTTATTTTAGGATATTGTATGATCCCTTATTGACTTTCAGAGATGAGTAGGAAAAAAAAATAGAGAGAGAGAGGGAATTTAAAAGATTGATAAAGGAGGGGTCTTTCAAACCCCATGTTTACGACTGTTCCGGCACTGAATCCGGAACTCTAGATCCGGGTCTCCGTAATGGTTCACTTCTTGCTTAATGATCCCTGCCTACTGTTTGGTAACACCCCTTGTATCCATTACCCACTTTCCCTTTCATTCATTCTATGCCCTCAAGTGCTTTTTTCATTATTTGTTTCTGTGAATCCGCGTTAATTCTCTCATAACGGTAGGAATTTTTCAATTATTATCAGCATTATCAAGAATAGAGTCTTTTTTTTTTATCTTAAACATTTAATTGCTATCATAAGTCAATTTTAGATTGAAATCATATTTAATACAAAAATGAGGATTCAAAATATTGATGGGAAAAAAATCCATTTAATATTTTTTCCCTCCTGGGCAAAAATTATAGAAGCTACTGTGTAGACGTAATTATCGCTTATCTTACAAGCATGCAATATAAATCCGTTGTACTGAGATTCCGCCATGATCTGATAATTTATCATTATGAACATTTTAGAGAATTAAAAGAACAGTTTAGAAAAGATCGAAATTAAAATGCAAAGTTACGGTAGTGCTCTAAATTTCATGCATTAATCATCTAATAAATACCTACAAAATAATTATTTTCATTTCCTAATTTATTTTCATCTTATCTAAATTTAAACAGATGATGATTGATGATTCATGATTTTATACTTTTGTCTCAAGTATTTTAATGGATCTTTTAGTGGTTTATAATTATTGAGAGGGAACAACGCTCATGAATTAAAATCCAATTACTTTTAGTAGCTTGAAAAATAAATTTGAATAGGTAACTTAAACTTAATTCTACAATGAAGAAGAGCTGCGGTGAGACAGGGGATAGAGCATTCGTCTTTCAATGAGGTAAACCGGGTTCAAATCCAAGCGATGGCTGGAAGATTCGAATTCCGCACCTGGCTTGCACTGACCACAGTTCTGACGCAAAATATCCTCAGTGGTAGACGGATCATGGATTAAAGTCCCCTTGCCGACAAGCTAACCATAGAAGGTTTTCCTCTCCATGTAACGCAAATACGAGCTAGTTCTGTCAAAAAGTCCACCATGAAGGCAAATTTCTCCCAATACTTGATCCAGGAGTTCCTTTGTCTTCTGAATTGGGTTCAAAATTACATGGCTCAGGAGTTGAACATTGGCAGTCCTAAACCTAAAAATTGAGCCAGCTGTTCAACGACGGTAATAAAATAAAATATGAAGAATACAGCAGTGTTAAAAATGTTAATCTGAAATTCAAAACAAGCACGTTGTTAAAATTCGTTTCGAATGAATGATAATATCATTGAATGAATGAATGAATATAATAATCACGGTTCGAATATGTTTTAAACGAGTTTTAAAACTTCATGAGATATTTCTTTTTTCTCTTTAAATTGATTTGTAAATTGTTGAAGTATTCAGTAAAATGAATAAAAATTATTACTGGTTATTTATTGTGATTTTAAAATATAGCTCTCATTAAATCGTATATGATTTTAAAAAATATATAAATAAAGATGGGGATTTTATGCTCATTGTTTCAGTATTTTTATGAATATTTTGAGTAGTTATATTATGAATATATTGATAAATAATTAATTTAAATATTCATTTATTTGTGTCCGCAAATTAGGCAAAATAGTGTGAAACATAAGGATTATTTATATATTCACTCTTATTTATTTCCTTCTAGCATTATTGAAATAAAGCGTTTGAGAGAATTTATGATAGTGCTTGGAGATTCCTTTAAATATTGTGCAGTTTTGAAAAAACATAAAATTTTCTAATAAATCACAATTCTTTTTTCTGTTTAGATTTTAGTTCTATTACTCGTAAAATGTGTTCTTGTCATATTTTTCATTTACTCCTATTTACTTAATTCTGGACCAAGATAAACTTTAACATACGCAAAGAAAATAAAAAACAATATCTACATTGATAATTTATAGAAAAGCATTTATGTAGTACTTTTAATCAATAACTCTTATCCGTAATTATTCTTTTGTTAGTTTAAATTAAAGGTAAGTGACAGTTATATAAATTTAACTTCTTATTCAATTTTAAATAAATTTAAGAAATATTGAGAAATTAAGATATTTTAATCAGATCGCAATTTGTTCAATTTTTTTTTTTACTCTGTATAGAAATAAATTTAAAGAATATAAGATAGGTAGGTAGGTACTTTATTAACGTCGCACTAGAGCTGCGCAATGGGCTATTGGCGACTGTCTGGGAAACATCCATGAGAATTATCCGAAGACATGGCATCGCAGTTTTGATCTTCTATAGAAGGGATGGCTCCCCTGCTTTGGTAGCCTGCCGACCGGCGAGAACTTAACGGTAAAACAGTTTAACGAGGACCGGTTCCGCGCACCCTTGGTCCCTACGCAGGCTGATCATAGTGGTCAACCACCAGCTTACTAACAGCAGCCAGTGATGCTTGACTTCGTTGTTTTACATGATGAATCTACTAGCTAACCTCCCCCTCCCCCCCAATTTTCTCCTATCCAATTTCTATTCATTTAATTCGATTAACAAACCCAGCTACTCATTAAATTAAATTTATTTTTCGATCGGAGGTGCGTGCCCGGTGCACAGGTACTCCGTTGTCTATAAAACAACACCACTCGCCCTTGACTTCGTTGTTCTACTGAGAACCGTGTCCTTACGATCAGTCCACTGCGGGACTAGAAATATAGAGAAATTAAAGTATTTTAATCAGATCGTAATTTATTCCAGGTGGTTACCCACACTACACTTTCTCTTCATCATCTTTCAACAGCCTTAAAGAAAGACTTTTTATAGCATCAGGTGCTGTACACATTTAGACGGAAAGTATTGCCCTACTGCCTCACTTTTTGAATAGTACTAAAGATGAATAATAATGGTTTTTACTTTTCATTGCACAATTAAATAAGAAACAATAATGAAAAAAACAATAATTCATCTTTTTTGTCAAAAAAAATAGTATGCTAGGTAAATAGTCAGCTGTTTTGCAAGGAGTAATTTTAAAGCAGCAGAATGTTTTTTTAATTTCTTAGCAAATTTAATTATCAACAATTCCAAGCTTGTTTTTATTAAGAACTTAATATTAATTTAAAAACTGGAGTTCAATTTACAGAAAAACCTAAATTAAAATTCTATAAAAATAGATTAGTATATTATTGGAAAAAAATAATCTATGTTGTAGCGTAAAGAATAAAATTATGAAAAATAAAAAATACATAATTAAATAGTTGCTAAACTACTCCTGTGAAACATGCGTGGACAAGTAATTAAAAAAGTTATTTTAAGGTAAAGACGAAAAATTTTAAGATGTACAATTTTATTCAAGAAGAGATATTAATACCTCTTATGAAAACTTTTATTTTCATTTAAGTTGTTATTGCTTAATAATTATAAAATATATATTGAAGAAATAGATAAATAAATTATTCCAAATCAATGCATACATATATGTATTATTGAAATTGTATCAATTATTCAGTCAACCTACTAAAATTAGAATTACGAAAAAGCAGATATATGACCACATTCTATCAGAAATATGCTTTCATAAAACTCAACATTCGTTGAATATAATGCTTTATTCAAATCTTAATAAAAAAAAAGAATTTGAAAAGGAGGGGGGGGAAAAAACATTCGGCTATCAGCGGAAAAAATATTAATGAAATTTTACGTTACGCGTGCGTAAGTCAAGTTCCTCGTAAGTTATCACATTTAAATATTAATCGCTGGATTTAAATATTTCTACATTATCGCCAAATTATTTTTCTAAAAATAATTAATTTATATCCTCCGCTCTCCTGACTGAACTATTAGAGCTACAATTTCAAGATTATGGCTACCCCCTACGTTTTGAAAATCAAGAATCCAAATATGTTTATTAAAAAGAAGAAAAATTTATGTTTATTTAGAGAAAATACATTCTTACATCTGATTTCGTTACGCAATTGATAGTTGGAAATAAATAATTAGCATAGCCGAAGTCACCTCCAGAAACTATTAAGATTGATACGTAGTACTTGAAAATTCGATTATTAGAACAAAAATTATTCAGGGTGATATCTTTCTTTCCTTTTTTTCTTTTCTTTTTTGTGCACTGTGCACCATTTTTCCGTAAAGTATTATATGAACTTTAGAACGGAGAAATAAATCTTAAACATATACAAAAAAATTGCCAACTTTTTCCATTTCCGTTGAAATTTTTTCCATTAAGATGAAAATTATTAAAGTCAATGAATATTTATTTATTTTTTAATTTATTTATTTGAAGATTTTTATAAGCCCAGGACGTTGTAATTTCTTATAAATTATAATTATACATTTACAATTCTTATAAATTATTACATTCTTATAAATTATAATTATACATTTACAATTCTTTATAACTATTCTATTAAAATGAATATTTTTCACTATTACTAAATAATCTCTTTGGCAAAAGATATTTAATGAAATCTTATGTAGAAACCCAAAGTTAATTAATGGTACATGGTAACCGACTAAAATTAGTAGATTCAAACTTTGTTCTGACAGAATCAGAAACTATAAACTGTTGAACCAAATTTGTATTAATACAATAAGAAAATAAATTTGAAAATGATAACTGAATAATTTTTTACTTGATGTAACAACAACCTATTTATCGTTAAGAAACAAAAATGATTACAAAGTGGAAGTTGATGAATGAAGCGAACAAATGGCGGAGTCCCCTAATTTACAAATACTTTTTGAAAATTTCTCTCGCAAATTAACGCATGATTTATACATCATAATAAATAACTTGTACGATTAATTTTTTATTTATTTAATATTTTTCTTGCAAACGATAAGTTAACAAATTTTTTATCGATTTATTTGAGTTTACGATGAGAGTCATCTTAGAGTTCAGTCTCTGTGATATGATATACAGCCTAAATATTCATTTTAGGTAAGTAATACTTTAAAAAAAGTAAATTAAAATTCATGCAAAATTTTTATTTAAATTCTTTATAAAAGTTGATTGTCAAAATTTCGAATCCAAATCTTTCAATAATTTTCTTAAAATTTTAATATCGAAAATTTTTGGCATCTAATCTTGTAAATTGTTATGCATATTAAATGTTATACTTCTAACTGTTATTAAATGCAAGAATTTTGCTGATCTAGTTTTATGTGAAATATATTATTAAGTACTAATTAATTAAATAATTAATACTTCATGAGTAATTACAATGTAATTTTTCAAACTAATCAAAACACCTATTACCTTTTGTTGCTAGCTTAACCTTCATAAATTTCTAATAATATGAACTTTAGCAGTTACGAAATTTAAACTACTCTTTAAATTTAAGAATAGTTGGAATTTTTCGTTCAAAAATTTATCAATATTACTCTCTCTCTCTATGCCCAATATATACTTTGAAAATTCTTCTAAAAAAATTTTTAAAAATGTAGGAAATGGGCCATAATTTACTAAAATGTAGGGGAAAAAGTAAAAAAGTTTTTGGAACCTCAATAAACAGAAACGAAGAAAGCAAGAATAAAAATATCAAAGCAAGTTTTATTGCCGAAAGAAATTGAGACCAGTAAAAGCCAATTATTCGAATCAATTGGCTTTTACTGGTCAGCCAATTATTCAACAATCGAATGAACTAGTTTTGATATTTTTAATTTCACTTTCTCTCACAGTATATTCGTCAAATATCAGCTAAATTTCTGTTTTATCATCGCTAAAATTTTAATTTGCAAGCCCATACATTTTTTTACTTGATTTTTGACAATTATTTTAAACTAGCTGAATGCCCGTTCCTCAAAAAAATAGTCATATAGTCAAGAAGGAAAGTTAAGTAATTTTTTTAATGTAGTTACGGTATAGAGTACAATTTTAAAACTCTTAGCTCAAAAGAATAGCCAGTTGCTCTTTAATGCTCGTTCAAGTAATGCAAAATAAAAGTTTTATTGCTTTCTTTATTATAAATAGTCTGAGGCATATAAAAATAATAATAAAATACAAAAAATTACATTTGTACAAAACATATATAGATCTGCTGTAAAATCTATAAAAATATATTAGGAACATTAAAGAATATAGTAATGTGCATTAAAAGTTTACATATAACAATAAGAAATTAAAAATTAACATCACATATCAATAAAATACAAAAATAAATAATATACTACGTACAATATTATATCCTGACTTTACACAAAATTAATTCTTTGATAAAAATTGTTACTCAGAATATAATTTTTATTTTGAATGCTTCAACTATTATTAACACATACACAAAATGCTTTTATTCACTTTTTCATTAGCAATGAGACAAATCATTCTGATTGGATTACTGTTCATTGGTCAAATGAAATAACTTAAGCTACATCGACAATTATTTACACGGCTTAAAAATATTAAATAATTATCACAACGTGGACTAAATGGATTAACTATAGACTAAATAAACTAACTACATTTAAACACTTTTGTACTGCTGTTCTCATATAAAGAAAAAAAACTTTGACAGCATATTTGTATTAGACATAACTAATTAAAAATAATTAAATCGTGAGAATATTTTAAAAGTTTTCTTTATTTTTAATTATTTATAAAAACGAAATGTGAAATTGTTTTATACATGTAATTAGAATCATTTGACCTGGATTGCGGTGTCTGTATATTATTCAACGATAACAAAAACAATGAACTCTCTGAAAATATAAAACGCAATTTTTATTTACTTGAAAATTAAAAAAGTTCTTTTGTAATCACTATTAGTTAAATTATTCTATGTCAGTACTGGTGGCTTTGGTGGAATGACTATACTTCTAGGAGGAGCCGGCCTAGGAATAGCAAACTTCCATGGGAAAGAAGTGATACCAGTCGGCGGTACGTACCGATGCAAGTGCAAAGGTACATTTTCAGGTTTAACCGTAACACCCCTCGAATCATACAGCTTGCTAGGTGGCTCGTGAATTTTATAAATTCTACTATCAAGTTTATCTGAGTCATTTTCCACGGAATCATTAGATTTGGTGTGAGGAAGGTTTGAAAAATATGATTCCCTTTGGAGAGAGGTTTTTTCATATTCTTCATTGATGACATCATCTAATTGTTTTTTCCAATCAGATGAATTGTTTTGAATAGAACTGTCATGCCCCTTTACTTGTTCCTTAAGTTCTTCGTGATTTTCTATTTCATCAAATACAACAAATTTTGAGTCATTTATGGGCAGCGTTTGTTCATGATCATTATAAAATGGAACAGAAGGTGGACCAAAAAGATGTAATAATTCTTCAGCATTTGGAGCGAAAAGCATACTGGAAATTGGATCATGTGTGGTCACTTGAGAACTTGTGGTGGTTTCAGAATTGCTCTCTTCTGCTGTATATAATGCAATTTCATCAACACTGTCGTGGCCTTCTTGTTCATTGGTAGGGTAGGTATTCTTCTTGAAATTCGAACTTATGTTTTCATGTCCTTTTGGTTCGTTAAAATTATAAGTATTTTCGTTGGAAAAGGAGCCATCATGATCTTTTGGTCCATTAAAAGTATAAATATTCTCGTTAGAATAAGAGCCGGCATTTTCATTGTCTTTTTGACCATTAGAAAGATTAGTTTTGTTATCAGAGTACGAATCGGAATTTTCACGATTTAAAACAGGCACAAAAGAATCCGGAGTTTTCTCAAGTGATACCTTTTCTTGCTTTGGAGCTATTGTGAATCCTAATTCATTCAGCTTCTTCAAAAATTCCAAAATAGGGTTTTGAGAGATTTCAGGACTATTGAATTTTGTCAAGAGTATTAGATTCCTCTGATTTTTTAGAACATTATATCGGTTTAAATTAACGTAAGAAGCTTCAGCTGTTGAATCATTCAGCAATTCATTCAGAAAATTTTTGTTCGAGGATGTTTGTAAGGGCACATAATTCACAGTCATTGGAGGACTCCAACCACCGTGCACTAAAGAACCTATCTGAGGACTATACATAAAATTATTGTAAATAAGAGGCCTTTTAAGAGATGTAGTTACAGCTAAGTCATCCGTTAAATACTTGGATTTTAATAAATCTTTCAATGAACTGTGTTTCTCAGAACAAGAAGGTCTGTGATCGTCTGGATTACTTTCTTTTTTATTCAAGTTGTTGATGTAAGTGAAACTAGGAGGGAAAAGGAAAGGCCTCAAAGATTGAGTCAATGGAACTATCTCATCATTACTTACAGCTAATTTTAGCAGTTTCTGTGCAAGAATTGCTTCAATTTGGCCTTGTCTCAGGGAAATGTCATTTTCTGTAACTACATTGTCTTTAGCATATTGTTGTTGAGGAACGTTCATTTGCCTTTCACTCGCATTGACATACTCAAAAGTGCGAGAAAATAAATAAGGAGGTTTGCACAAAACAGCGCTGGAAACTTTGTTGCAATCAGGGAGATTCTTATGAACCTTTATGATAGGTTTGTAGAGCAAAGGATTGAAAACCCCAGACGGTGTTTCAGATGTCTCGGTATTAAACACATTGTTCTGCCTGAGGTGTTTCATCAGTTTTAAACTATTATATGGTATCTGATAATGATTTTCATCGCCATTTTCAACCATGTCTAGGGGACTTTCATAAGCATCGTATGGATGATTATTTTGATTAACTCTTGTCTGATAATCAGAACCTATGTTTTTAGAAGTTTCAATTGGAAAATAAGGTTTATTCATATCACTATAGAACGGGAAAGCTGCTGATGGTACTTCTTGGACGTTCGTGATACCGAATAAATTTGAGTTTGCTTTTTTGCGACTCAATGGTACGTTATCTATTGTTGAATCACTTGACAAGCTTGGTCTCCTCATTTTAACTGGTGTGTAAAGGTCATAACGAGAAGGTTTTACTTCGGACTCTAGGTGGTCAGGAACATTTTGTATGTGATACTCTCCGTGCAGTGATGAACCATGAAGAGCAGTTGTTATTGGACGGTTTAAACGGTTAATTCTTACATTTGCTGGATTCTGGACACCGATTCCTCGCTCGTTAGAAGATATTTGAGCTCTAAATCCTTTACCATCAGCAATATATTGAACAATACGGATAGATCCATTTGGATCTTTAAGTCCATAGCTACCTTTCACTACTCCAGTGGAGTCTCTTTCTTCTTTTCTAAAATGTGCAGATTCGTCCTTTTCATTTAGTATGAGATATTTGAAACCATCGGAATCCTGAAAGAAAATAATGTTTCAAAAACATGCGTAATGAATGCAAATTAAACTCAGAAGTTTTGCTGTAAGAGATAATTAAATCCTTTATTTGTACGTTATGAAATTATAAGTTTACTGTAACTAAAAAATTAGCTGCGGCAAATGAACTGTTAAGGCACTGAACTGCCATTATGAGGAACTGGTATACTATATCCAGTGACGGCTTGCAGCTCACCCAGATTTAGATCGATCGATACCAGCTTGTCTGGGAAGTAAAGGCGGCCTATGCACAGTGCTGACCACATTGCCACAATAATGCCGTTGGTCACGAAATTAATCCACTGACCCACAATGGGCTTTTGCGGGAACGTTTTACTTTGTGGCTAAAATATGTTATAAGTATGTATATATATCTAGTTATATATAGTTCTGTTATAATTACATTTATTAAAATATATGTAGTTCGAAGGGTTTACTTTAAATAGAATAAAAATTTTAATAGAATAAAAAAAATTTTCTCTGAATAAATATATATTTTTAGAGTTTTGACTTTCACACACAAACCATAGACCCTTTTTGGAAAATATATCTAGTTCCAGGAGAGAAGGCAGAATTTTTTCTCCCCTTAATTTTACATTTTGCATATTTTACCATATCTCTGTAACAATTTAAGCATATAAAAGTAATCGTTGAACACAATTATAAACTTCGTTTATTTAAATGTAATTTCAGTTATATTTTTTATTTTATTTAATAAAGATCGAAAAGACATTCAATTTTAAGATATACGAATTCTTACATTATTTTGAACTGGAATTTTAAATGTCAAAATTCAATATTTTTGAATAGTTTCTGAAAAATTAAACTTTAAAAATTCATACTTATCAATTTTAATTTTTCGATTTGTCAATTAAAACTACACGTAAGAAGGTGCAGCAGGTCGCATACAATTTTTTAATCAATATTAGATATATGAGACTAGATCTGCCAGAGCACCGTCAGAGACAAACATTGTTACAACAAAAATACTTCATTAATATTTTGGCTGTAACAAGAGTGAACAAAAATGTTTATTCCATACGTAACTGATGCTATTTTCTCACCAATAACTAAACCAATGGATATTTGCTGTAAACGTCAACGGCATAACAAATCATACCTCTGGGGGTACTGATCCAGGAGTTTCCTTGTCTTCTGGATTGGTACAAAATTACAAGGCTACGGAGTTGAACATTAGTAGTAGTAAACCAGAAATCTGGGTCGGCTGTTCAACGACGGCTATAAATATAAAATATAAACGTAATTGAGGCCGGGGTAGCCTGGTTGGTAGGGCACTGGGCCCATGTCCAATAGTTCGTGGGTTCGATCCCCACCGGCCGAAGACTTCCCGTGTAGTAAACGGTGACTGATGCACGTTAAATCTGTCGAGTTGCAAAGCTCTCCATGTTCCCATAACAAATCAATACCTCTGGGGGTACTGATTCAGGAGTTTCCTTGTCTTCTGGATTGGTTCAAAATTACAAGGCTACGGAGTTGAACATTGGTAGTGGTAAACCCAAAATTGGGTCGGCTGTTAAACGACGAATAAAAATAAAATGTATACGTAATTGAAATTATTTTATTACTCATAGCAGGAGTCATAAAATGGTTATATCATTTAAAGTTATCATTCCAAAAGTAGTCATAAGTAGGAAAAATCAAAAGTAGGAAGCCGAAGTCCTCTTTGTTTTGTAACTCTCGTTTTTTTTTTTTTTTTTTTTTTTTTTTAGCATTTTAAAAACAATGCTTTTCTGATACTCCTCTATAAAAAGTAAAAGAAAATGAAGAAACACATAAAAAGAACGTACTGGTATTGAGGGGAAAAGATCTTCATCTCTACTTGTCCTTGACTCTTGAAAATGTTCGCCATTGCCTATTACAACTGAATTCTTTAGCAGTTCTAGAAAAGCTAAAAAGACGAATAGGAAGACATTTGCCTGAAAATTAAAATGATATCATAAATAACAATAAACTAAATACTTTAAACATGATATGTAAATAAATGAAAATATGTATAGTATCAAATAATTGAGTAAATGATATTCGCAAATCCAATGCTTAGCTAGATTCATGAGAAAAATAATGTGCTTGTCTACGTTTTAATAAAACTGATTGCATTACTAAAGCTAGCCAGCTAATTCGTTTCAATTTAAACGCTTCCCTATGTTCCAGCCTAAGCTCTATTGAAAATTTAAGCTTTTATGGCTAGTGCTAAAAACTTAATTTGATAAAATCTGTTTGTTAGTAAAACGATTATAAATTCTGCTGATTGTGGTCAGGAAACACTGAAAATAGGCTTTCTCATCAAAAACGGAGTTGCGGTAGAGATTTGCTTACTTTAGCTACTCCAAAAGCGGCGAAAATCTACTTTCACAGATGTGAAAGCTAGTTGATAAAAACACAGTAAAAATGTTTTAGCGGTAGATGTGTGTGCTGACTGCATGAAGTATGTGTTGAGTAAAAGCAAGCCTAAAACAATGCTTTGCTTTGCTTGGTTGTTTACTTAAGTTTTGTAATTAAATGTTTTTTTTTCTTTCCCTGAAAAAATTAAAAATTAAACTAGACTCTTTCCGACACAGGAAACTTCAGAGTTATGTGAGACATCACATTAGCAACTGAGTCCATAACACTAAGGAATACTTTTTTCCCCTATTGTCTGAGATTTTTTTGTAGATATTAGATATATTCCGATAGCTGATTTCAAGTCTGCAAAAACTATCCACAGTTTTGTTTTGTTTTGTTTTTATGAGAAATGTACAAGTTTAAAAATGTTATATATAAATGTGATCATATAAATGTTTCGACAAACTTCACAAGCGATAAAATGTCTAAGTGGCCGGATCACGCTATTGGTCGAAAATGACATCACTACTTGTGTGAAGGGAGATGGAGATGTTATGTATTGACTGGCGTTGACGCGATTAAGGAAAATCGCTGAAAAATTGACCTTTAAACAAGCTAGTTTTTTTCTTTATTTCTATTTAATAACTTATAATTCATTTTATTGTATCACGATACATAACTACATTATTTTTCAAACATGTTTTTTCAGCCTAATATTTCAAAAATTTAAATTTAAATAAAAGAAATGTGTGTTCAATGGAAAACAATAATACAATGCCACTTTGCCATGCCATGCCATACAATGCCATGTTTTTTTCCTTTATTTCTATTTAATAATTTATTATTCATTTTATTACAGTTTCAAAATATATAACTACATTATTTTTCGAACCTGTTTTTTCAGCCTAATATTTTAAAATTTTTAATTTAAATAAAAGAAATGTGTGTTCAATAGAAAACAATAATAAAATGCTTCACTGAATTTTAAAAAAGCACTGATGGGAAGAAAAATGACAACAATACTACTGGAGTTAAGTCTTTTTAAGACGTGAGAGGTAATAAATGCTTAGACTGTAGACAGTATTTTGTTTTGCTTCTTTTACAAATGTAATAAAGTATAATGCATACGACTAAATAAATACTTTTTTTAATTATTTAAATTGTTTAAAATAAAAAATACCCTTTGTAATTCGTGCAATTTTGTGATAATTTCTATTAAAGTCGAAGTCTTGAAAATAAAATTCAATACTAATATTACGTAAACATTTACAAGAATGAAATAAATCCAGAGAACACGTAAAAACGAAACTCCAGTCGATACATACCATCTCCCTCCCTTCAAGTATAGTCATATCATTTTCGACCAATAGTATGATCCGGTCACTTTTAAATTTAATCTCTCGTCAAACTTCTGGGGCAGTTAGGACAAATCATCAGGATTAAAATTGCATTGGAATATGGTCACACGCCGTTTCTTATTACAAACTGGTTCTTTGTGTGCTTTTGAATATAGTTCATAATAGAGAAGTGTCCCTAGCCGCGCACGACGACATTTTCGGGCATAAATTCTTCTGCCGTTTTAATCCTTTTAATGTGCTCTAACTTACCCAGAAGTTTGTAGCAACATTTACGCGACCCTCAGTTACGAATAACATTTTTAAACTTCTATATTTCGACAAGAAATAGGCTAAAAATTTCATTTAAAAAAAATTCCGTCTCCTTAGGAGCAAAATTAAATTCAGCTTTGAAATCTCCACACCTAAATTTGGCAAGATCAAGTATTTGAGTAAATCAACAAAAAAATTTGTTTTTCAGTGTAATCTATATATAGAAATATACTTCTGCTCTGTGAGGCACAGAAAACAGTTGTTGCTGAACAAACAAAGAAAATTTTTAGAAGTGTTACGTACACTTCGTACGTACGTAACACTTCTACGTACGAACTTTTAGATAGTACGTAACACTTCTTAATGAAGGATCTGGAAGAAGAATCTTTTATTTTTCTCATTCACATCTGCCCAGTCTTGAGAATTAGCGCCTAATTTTGAGTGCTCAAAACCTGTCGACTTTTATAAACATTTTCAATTGTTTATTTATTTTATTTTATTTTATTTTATTTTATTTTATTTTATTTTATTTTATTTTATTTTATTTTATTTTATTCTATTTATTCATTTATTTACTTTGATGTAAATGAAGTTTAGATTATCAAGTAAATCTGAAAGTAATTCACTTAAGATATTTTTTCCCATTAACTCGTTTCATACGAGTCCTACTAAATCTTAAATTTCTTAGCCTTGAATTTACAATCACTTATGAAACGTATGATAAACGAAGTGGGACTTTTAACATGTGGTTAAAACGAAAAATCTGGCAGAATTCAATTTTTTTTTTTTTTTTTTTTTTTTTGTGCATGGCTCCGAAAATATGTATTCTTATTTTTTTATCATTTAATCGAAATACGTTGATAATAGCTACATTTTTACAGTTCTATTTCTTAAAAGTACAATCTATTTTAGTATTACTCTGTAATACTACTTAAAGCGAGATAAGTTCAATATATATAATACGCTCGAATTCGATATATTGAACTTATTTCGTTTGCGATATCATTTGCTTAAAGCATTACTGTTGTTATAATTTAAATTTCTCTATTCATTCAGCATTGTTGCGTTAAAAATGAATAATAATTAAATACTAATTATGCAATTAAATATGCGCAAAATGTGTAAAAGAAATAAATCAAATTTTTAAAAAAATTTGAACTACAACATTATTTAGTTATTTATTTGCTTTTATTTTTGTTTTTGTTTATTACTTTATACAAAGAACGATTACGTTTCCAAAAATGAAAATGTGGTTTCACGCGATTGCAAAAAATAAATAAATTTATTAATTGAGATGCTTTAAATTTTGTTCAGTTTTTTATTTTAATATAGGGCGAATATGATAAGCGTATGTATGATAAGTGTATATATATAATTAGTGCACTAGATTTTAAAATAATAAGCGTAAAAGATAATTTAAAGACAATTTAAAGTAATTACAGTGAAAAAGTATCAAATTAAATGTTGTTAAAAGAAACTAAAATTTAAGAAAAAAATTTTTTTTTTAATTTTTGATATTTGGGAATTATTTATCTGATTTATTTCAAATTTTGCATTTCCAAAAATTGCCTCATTTAAAGAAATGTTGAAGTAATTTTAAACTAAACGAAGCAAAAAATTTCGATTTGCGTAATTAGTCCCAGAAAATTTTAACAATTTTAAAAATAACATCCGGAAATCCAATTTTTCAACTTCTCTCCAGACTGAACTATGTGACAAAATTTTCTAACCTCTCTATTCTTAGGTGCAAAAATCCGAATCTATTAAGGAAAAAAATATGTGTTTATTCGTCATATTTTTATTCTTCCATTTGGATCTTAAATAAAATGGGTGAAAAACGTAGTTCCGTTATAACAAATGGTAAACAATGGTATACAAATGGTAAACATATTTTTTTTATTTTCTAATATCCTATATTATTAATCTCAAGATATTTTTTCATTTAGCTCAACCATATTTTTCATCATTTAAAAATTTAAAAGAAATACTTGCAATGTTCAAATTCCCAGAATTGTATTTTGAAATACTGTATAATTCTTAATTCATGCACATTATTTTTCTACTTTGCGAACGCAACAGGTTAGTGTGATTAAAAGAGGAAGAAAGCAAAACTAAAACTCGTTAAATACATGACAAATAATGAAAAATATTTCAAATAAATTGTCTATTTTGTTCCTTTTCTGGGCTAATATATAGCATATCGAAAATAATTAAGAAAAAACAGAAGCAATTATTTTTTTTAAAAAAAGTACGCAACATGAACACTAAATGCGTTGATTTATTAATGATGGTAAGTTATTCAACGGCAAATCATATTTATTATATATCATCAAATACCCCACCATTGTGCATCAGTTTTTTTTTTCTCTTACTTCTTGATGCATTTAAGAAAAGTATTTGTTAAACGAATTTTTTTGCTCTAATTTTTTTATCATTATTTAACATTTAACTTTTGAACAAAATAAATACGCTAAATATTTAAACATTTGTTATAAAATGAAAATTTATGTTCAGTTTGTAATAGCATTGTAAAATTGAAAATAAACACGTGCATGCTGAAAACTTATTTTTAAACTGAAGACAATTCAGAAAAGTATTTACAAATACTAATATGCAACATAAAACTGGTGTAAAACCAAATAATTTAAACTCAAACTCTCACTAATCTGCTTAACATCATTAGTATTTCGGATTATATTTTGGATCAAAAACCAATTAAGTCACGTAAAGTTTATCAAGCAATTTTTCTACCCTTCTCATTTATAATTAAATGAACAGTATTTTTCAAAATTTTAATAATGATGAGCTTGAGCAAGTCTTCGTTCACAATAATCGATAATTGCCAAAAATTACAAAACTTTATTCAATTAAACTTATTTATCCGGGGGTTCAACCTGTTTCACAGATAAATAATCTACAAATCTGAAGCTCCAAGCGTATTTTGCTAGTTTCCTTAGATTCTAATATTTATTGGTAAAACTACCATTACACTCGCTCCAATTTTTTGAAATATTTAGAAATTTTTATTTTTCTTAACAAATTAATAACTATGGAAGCAACATATTGTGTCATGCTGATAGTTTTTAAAATTTTTAGGGTAAGTTTTTAAACGTTTATAGAAATTTCAGAAAATGTAAATAGAACCTAATCTTTTTTTTAAAAAAAAATATAAGTATTGTATGATTTATAATAACTAAGCAAGTATGACTAATCTGCAAATATGACATTTTGAAAGAGTAGAATTGCTTAAAGGTAAAATAGTTGTACCATAATTGATGAGAAAAATTAAGAACTTACAACATAAATTCGAAATTATAAGAAGTAAACTATTTGCATTTTTTAAATCATAAAATTAAAACAAAGTAACATATTTCCTTGCAAGATTTAGCTATAGGCTGATTTTATGAAAAGCAGCAAATTAATCAGGTTTTATGTAGCATAATTTTTATTACAGAATATTGTGTGTTTTTAAATAGTACAAGGGCTATTTTTAGCCAACGACAAAACACAATTAAAGTTTTTTACAACTGGTCTAAATTTCACATACATAAAAAAAAAGAATTCAGAAAAAAAATTTGCCAAATTGACTTATATCTGTATTATAGGTATATTTCCTTTAACTTGTGTAATAGTCTATCCTACAAATAATTTGACGGATGTTCTTTAAAAATGCATAACTAAAATATGTAGTGTTGAATAGATTTAACGGTAATACAGTAAGCGAGTTGCACTTTTAAAGAGGTAGAAAATTTATAGGGTATCAAATTCTTAATTTTTTTTAACACGAAAATTACTAAATTAAAAACACCTAAAAGACTAGCAAAAATTAATTTTTTATTTGAAAATATTTTGAAACTAAGGTTTTAAGAATGCAAAGAGTTTTCATTCAAAATTCTATAAATTATTTAAAAATAATTGCTTCGTCAAAAATCATTCGTTTCAGGAACAATCATGACAACACTCAAATCGGGTAATTTTGATTATACTGTAAGACAAAATGTAATAAAAAATTTTTAAAAAAAACATATATTTATGTTAAAAATGATAACAAGAAATGAAACAAAACAACTCAAAATTATAAAAATACGTGCAAACTTTATAAAAAAATATATGTGTCTTACTAATTGTAACATACCTTTGATACGCCTCAATTAAAGTCTGATATTTTAATGATTTCTCCATTGTAATAAAGTATGAAGTTTCATTAGTTTATTGCGTCAAAGTATTTTAAAGGAATTTTGTTTTTAGAATAATTAAAATGCATGCCATTTGGCATTATAAAAATGCAATCGTATTGCATTTCCATGAAGTTATAAGTGGAGAAAAAAAAAATTAAAATTATAAACAATAGTCGTTTATTCAAACCTAATTAACCCGATAAGAACAAAAATTGAGTTAAAGAAATTATTTATGAACTCTCTTTAAATTATTGTATTTAGATTAAAAAATTATATGATAGAATCTTACAATAAACCGAAAACTTTCTAAAGATTTTTTTTTCTTAATTAAAAGTTTGAATAAAAAAAGAGATATTAGAAAATCTAAGTCGGTGTTCGTTGATAATAATGTAATAAATCGAACCATTATAACATTTATGTTATGCTTTAAAATACTTATAATAGAGTATATAACACTATTCATTATAATTAATTTTTGAAATACAAATATTCAATAACAATAGAATTATTTAAACATCATTTACCTGAGACATGGCAAATTTTCAACAAGAAATCAGTAGCAATGTTATGCTGAAACGTACAACGTTTCTTTAGTTCAATTCTTATAAATCTGCTTTGCCTTTTTATTTATATGCACAAGAATTATTTTTATCCACCAGCATTGCTATTATAAAAGATTTTATAAACACCGTTTCTATGTTTGTAAAGCTATCTCTTCCCACAATCAGTCACACCCATAATACAACTGTCAACAATGACAAAAAGAAAAGCAAGTTTCTTCAAAGAGAAAAGTAGCTTTTTGTCGGAAATAACAGATACATCCCCTTTTAAGAAGTGTTTACCTTTTTGTTTATATGGAACCGCTTCCACTAGCCGATCAGACAAACCTACAAAAATCCCGAATGCAAAAAATAAAATCAAAGCTTGTTCTATTTATACTTTGCGTCCTCGCCAAGGCTGTTCTTCGTATTGCAAAAAAGTAAAAAAATATCAAAGAAGGCGTGCATTTTAAGCTTGTAGGGCCAGCGACCAGAAGATGGACCATGTGGTACAAAACCGTGAATGGGGAGGGGTGCACGAAAAAAAAAAACAATCAAAAGTCAAAATTGGCCAGGTAGGGCGGAGAATAAGGGAAAGGCAAGGGGGGTGTCCAAAGATAAGCGGCAAAAAAATACCCGGACATAATTCCAAGCTGAGTTCTGCCCACTGCTTCGGGCAAGCGAGTAGTACCGGGTTCGCTGACTTACTTCTTGTACTTAGGTTAGGGTGGGGGATCACCTGTTGATTTCATTGAATCGGTCAAGATGATTAATTTATGGATCTATAAAAAGGGATAGCGATAAATTTCGTCACCCTTGAATTCTTTAACCCTTTTTGCACGCAGTGAGTTTGTTTTTGAAAGGTTAGAGAACGAGATGCAGATACATCCTCAGTAATATTCATGAAGCTGATCAAACTTTATCAAAATCTTATCACGATGTTATTTTAAATAAATAATGACTGTGAATTTAGATTGACGAAGCTAGGAAGCTTAAAACACTCGAAAAAAGATTACCACGATTTAATATCGCAGTACAAGTACATTTACTAAAATTACGATAAAATTTGTTAATGCCGAACTTAGTCAAGTCTAAATATATCGGAGTAAATAAACAATATTTTTCAAGAACCTGGTTTTAAGCTAACCTAAACCATTGGGATAAGTCCCTCACACATTTAAAACATTAAAATATTTAAGCTTTCTATGGGAAAAAATCTATTTAAATTGAGATTCAAAGTCTATTAAAATAGCACTTTTCAATAGTTTGTTCCTCTTAATAAGCATATTTTAATTATTATTTCTTTCATTTTTCGTATGCCCTAATCCCCCCGATTGATAATAAGGCTTTCCAAGCGAAAATATGAAAAACACATAATACTAAATTAACGCACAACTACATTATTCAACTAAATTAACGCACTGTTTTAATTTTAATAAGTCTATGCTGAATTTTACCAAGTAAAAATTTGACGAAGTAAACATTTAACAATCAATATTTTAATTAAAATATAAAATTTATTGTCCGGACAGCAATTTTAAATCTAAATAATTTTAAGTTTCTAACGAGTAACAATAGGCTGTTACAGCATTATTGTCTTGACAGCTAATAAAATATATTTTGTAATTTATTTTCTTTTATTTTCAATTTTTACACAATATTGCCTAATCTAATGTATACAAAGCATCTTCATAAAACCAGTAGGTCTTTATGAGAACATATTGACGTTGAATTGTCAATATATTCTTTGTATGTTTATTTAATTGTCTGATAAAGACTTTCTTTCTCTACGGATTAGATCTTACAAATAGTATACTGCACTACAAAGCAACGAAAAAATTGAGAATTTTTTACTGTTATCAAATAAAATATATATTCATTTCATATAACATACGCATAAAAATCACAATAATTTTAATAACACAATGACAAAGCTATGAATATAAAATAGATACAAAATCACACAGGAATAATAAATTTTTTGAAAAATAAATATTCATTAAATTACACGGTTAGTATGTGATATATATTGTCTTGCAGTTTGTTTTCGTATTTATTTTAGCAACTTTCATTTAAGGTGTACCGTAATATCCGTCGAACTTTTTTTGTGCATATTTTTAGAATCTTAACCAAATATGATGTTAAGAATTAAGTACACATTATGATTTCCTTAGAAATATTTAAGTTAAAAAGAAAAGTCAAAATATATTGAATCTTTATCGAGAATAAAGGCGAGATTTAAATATCAAATCGTATTATTTGTCTGTGGAATTTCCCAATGATCACCCTTATTCTCCTCTCAGCTTCCTCACGCAATCAAACTGATTTTTACATTTTTAACATGCCTTTTATTCTCACTTAAATAGTTTGTCTCAACTTCCTCAGTAGTGACCAATTAGATATAAATAGCATATTTGCTTTAAATATTGATTTTTCTATTACAGATAAAATTTCACCTGTTTTTGGAAATTAACTAAACTGTTTATATCCAGACGGAATACACGGTTACGAATATTAAATTTCTTTCTTCTAATCCCTTACAAAACATTGATAGTTGATGAAGAAAAAAAAAACTACCAAATTTATAGCGGTATGCTTATAAATATTCTAATAATGTACTTTACTTATTAAAATATATACCAATATTGAATACTAAATATACCTTTTGTAATTTGTTTAAATTTGGAAACTAGTACTCTCTAATTGAAATTACAAATTGATCAAACGATCAATTAGTAATTTCAATTAGAGAGTATGTGGTTGACTAAACCATATACTCTCTAATTGAAATTACTAATTGATCGTTTGATACCATATGGTTGACTAAAATAAATTACTCTTTTTATATTTCCCACGCTAAGTAGTAATGACCTTTATCAAAATCCAAACTGAAAATCTCGATCCTTTAAATGTATTATTCTCATACATTAAGGAATTCAATGCACGTACGCATTGTAGGTGGGAAACAAAACCGAAATGTTGGCATGGGTCCGGCCAATGTAACAGGTGATGATGATAGAAGCTGCAGAGAAAACTGTCTCTGATGTTATAAGAGGGTGGGGCATTCATAAAAACCAGAAGGGAGAAGAACGATCTTGGCACGCGGCAGACGCGCGCCCTACCTTGTTAAATTTAGGTGGGATGGGGCTTGACCCCCCGGGGCTTTAGAAGAAAATGATCAGCCAAAAGAAAACAAAAAGCGGATACAAATGCTCAGGGAGCGTTTGAAAATTGCGATCGCATCCCATCTTCCTGTTGGTAATGAGCAGTGTTTACGAAAACACAAATGGTTGTGCATTAACTTATAACTGTAAAATTCAAATAAAATGTAATTTTTTTTATTTACCTGTTACGAAAAAAATTTTACTTCAGAAAATTTTATAACGTTCAAATATTACTTTAATTTGTCGATTTTGTTTACGTACTATATTTTATATCACAATACAATGTAATCGAATCATCTTATTTCGCTAAATGTAAGAGGGAAAAAATATGTTTATTATTTATTACTTTTTCTTTTTTTTTTTACATTTGCATTAATGCATTACTTATGAAAATTTGCAATTTTATTCATTTTACGAAAACTTATTTTTTATATCAATATGATTCATATTATAATATAAAATATTAATATCAGTTATGCATCTCGATTTAAAATTTTAAAGAACAACTTAGCCAGCACCAAAGAAAATAAATCTATAATCGAATAAAGAAAATAAATGTACTTTTTTATTATATTTAAAAATTACGTTTCCAAATATTCGTACGTTTTCAAATATGCGCTTTTGTTTTTTAATTTGATAATGATTAAAAGCTCTTAAAATACGATCATTTTTCCATCATATTAATCTATTAAAGTATAATATCTAAAATGAGAAAATTTATATTAAATACACCAAAAATTAATTACAAAAAAATTTCTACAGAAATAATATCTATTATTTATATTAAATATGCTTTTTATACTTTGTATAAGTGTAATTTTTTAACTTTTACGTAATTACTAAGGGTGAAAATTCGGTAAATCCATGCATTACATTGGAAAGTCATATTGCATCATAGCTTTTTACCAAAATTCAAATTCTCAAGTAAAGGAAGAAGTAACTAAAGCTTCCTAGCCTTATTTTTTTTAAATAAAACTTTGCTTGATTGTAACTTTTTACCTAGAATTATTTCTTTTTTTTTTATTTCTTTTTTTTTTTTTTTTTTAAGAATGGATGAAGACAAGTAAAGTCACTCTTGGTAAGTAACAATCTAAAAAGAACTAATCAGATCAAACTAAAAATCTAATAAGATCTAGTTTTACCAAATGAAATCATCACGTGATTGATTCTTCAAATTTTCATCTTGTAATGAACTTTTTTTTAAAAAAACAGGCAAATTCCTTGCTAAATTTACAGACATTTCAGGCATGCAAAAACAAGCATTTTCAGAAAACAACATGTTGATACATTTATTTATCTTTATATTAAAGAAGTAAATCAGGTTGAAACGAGATTTTGCATTCCTTTCAATATGTAAATACTAAGATTGCTGATAAAATGAAGTAACGGAATGGATGAAGAAGGATGCAAAATCTCTCTAAACTACTAACATATTCTGCACGTGTTAAGTAAGACAATCTCTCAATCTGAAAAATAATTCATCTTTACACTAGAAGAATCAATTTCATAAAATGAAAATAAAATGCATTTTTTCTAAATTTAAACACTGAAAAGATAATTTTTATTTTTACTAACAATCGATAGGCTTTAAGCTTAGAAAATTGTCTAAAACTGAATTATAAAGAAATAGGTTTTATCGTTTTTGCTTTTTTTATAACACCATTTTATTAGAAATTTTCAACCCAAATCATTTTCAATTTTTTCCCCTACATTGTTTTCCTGTTAAAAATGTGTATCCTGGTGGAAAATTGTGTTCAAAATTCACAAATTTATTCAAATAGATCTAATTAATAGACACATAACTTTTGAAACATAAATAATTTTCGTAAATATCTTACGAACAGTACTAAAATAGATCTAACAGTTTCCTTTGCACGTCAGTCATTAAACGAACCTGTCAGAAAGATCCGATCTAAGGTGGAGTCTCCTTAGATTTAAAAATGAATCCACGATTCTTTATACTGTAAGGTTCTAAGTCAGTTATATATCTAAATATGTCCAAAACCCGAAATTCGTGAGCTATTTCATTATTTCCTCATAATGACACGTTTCAACGGAAGAATAAAAATACGAAAATAGAGATGCTGACTTTATATATACATATTTTTATTGTATAACAATTCATCTGTCAAGATTTGCTGTAGGAGTAACGGAAAATGTAAACACGCGCTAAAAAGATGGGGATATTTCTTACTTAAGACAAGCATATTTTTTTAAAAAAAGCTTTAATCTGATAATTTATTTTTATACGAAATAGAATATGATATTTATTTTGACTTCTTTTCTTCTCCTTTCGAGAGCATTACAAAATGAAGGAAAAGATTACTCTCAAAATATGTCAAAATCATATCAGGTTCCTTTTATTTCTATTTTAACATAAAATTATTATGGAAAAATTCTGTTTTTAAAATTTATTCATTATTTTAAAAAGACTTAAAAAAGGGGAAAAAATTCCAAATCAGAATTATAAAAATGTGAGAAATTCTGCAAGCAAGTAGGAATTTACTTTGTTGAAATTACTTTTTTTTCCTTCTTTTTACCTCTAGATTCTTGAATTCTTGAAAAAATTTTGAATACATTTTAATCGTTAAATTTATTCAGCAGTTTATATGGTACGTTAACTCAGTACTCAATCCAAAAGTTATTAAGATGCTCTCAATTTTATGTTAAGCAATTACATCATAATTACTATTTTAACAAAAAGTAGGAGAAAGATTTATTTTATTTTATTTAAAAAAATTTCTTAGCTTAGTTTAAAATAATACACATAATTTTTTAACAAATATTTTTCAGAAAACGTGATAAATTTACAGCTTGAATTATTATTATTTTTTATTTTTCTAAGAATTTTGATAATCATACAGTAGCACACTGTAATTATTTTTAATAGCTTTTGTGAGTTTTTATTTTTACTTTTTATTTTTATCAGCTTTGGGTCGATTGAGTTTCAATGACAAATTCTTGTTGTAATTCATTAAACTACTAATTCAAAGAAGGAAAAGAATAACGTAATGAAACTATTATTTTAAGCATAACTTAAGTTTTCTTAAACTAAATTTCAACTTTATCACAGTTGATTTTTAAAGAATAATAACTGATAATTATTTCAACTACGCATTTCGTATAGTAAACAAAGAATTTGAATTACTTGGCTCATACCATAATTAAGTTTTACCTATTCACACCAGATTGTTTATATTAACTATCCTGCAAGATTCTCAATGGACTTAAGGGTTTTTAATATTTTAAATAATAATTTTAACTGTAATTTTAATTAAAATTATTTGATTTAATGATAATTATCTGAAAATTTTTATCTTATTCAAAAACTTTGTTTACAAATACGATTTTTAATGTTGTTGTTTTTTTTAAAAAACCTTATTTAAACAGGAATGTTGTGCTCAATTTTACAAAATATGTCCGGACATCCCTTTTTTACGGCAGTAATAGTAAATATTAAAATTAAGTAATACTTAATTCTTTTTCTTAAGGTTCGGATTCTTTTTTTTTTTCTTTCCTAATTTAAAATCTTCTGAATCAAAAAGTCACCACCATTGGTAACTTTGAGATATCTAATTTATTGCAATTAATTGCACTGAAACTAATTTATTACAAGCTAATGTATTACACTGAAACATTATTTTAGCGCACAACAAACCTTCTATAAGTAATATCAAATATTGTAGTCAAAATATTTTTAACTTTTTTAAAAATTTTCTATAGTTAATTTTTTAAAGTTTTTCTCGGTACGAAAGAAAAAAATCCAAAATAAAATTTTGAAGTTTTTTTTTTTTACATATAAGTAGTTGTAAGGAGCAATTTATATTAAAATCGGTTATAATTAAATGTAAAAAAAGTATTAACGAACTATTTTTATTAACTTTGAAAGAATTATGCTAAATTAATAATTATTATAAATTTATTTTTCTGGAAGACCTTATAGCGAATTATAATTTAATAATATGATTTCATTTTAGTTTCTTTGAATTAATTATAGATTCTTGCAATTATAGATTCGCGCAATTATAGTTTTCCATTCAGAAGAAAAAACAGGATTAAATCAACATGTATATTACTTTTAAAATAAATGTTTTTAGAATTATTGATATTTCCGAAATATACTGAGTTTATTATTGTTTTTAATTTTAATTCCTTATTTATGCAGTCGTAAATCTGTAGACTTGTATGATAAATCAGCTCAATAGTTATAGAAATAAATATCACAAATTGCAGACAAACAACAAGCGGGGGTCACAACGAGTGTTGTGAAGGATTAAAAAAATAATAAAAATTATTTAAACCCGATACTAAAAAGGTTTTTTTGGAGAGCGATTTTTAATTCCTAAATTTAAAAGTCTTCTAAATATGGAAGTTTCAACAGGTTTTTAAACATTGATTTTTAAGTTCAAAATTAATATTTTATTTTTTAAGATTGTTTTGAATGAGATTAGCATCTTAATGTTTCTTTTTTTTCACCCATAAAAATTTTATTCATAAATTTTGCTCTAATCATTTTATATTAATTCTTATAACAATATTAAAGCTAATTTAAGATTCATAAGAAAACAATTTTTTTATTGTTAGTTGATTTTTTCCCAATTATCTTACATGTTTATACAAATGAATACCATTAAACATGAACGAAATATTCACCATAAATTCAAAACTTTTATTTAGACAAAACAGAATTCTTAAGTTGAACTGGAAATTTATTTTAATAAAACTTAAAATATAACAAAGTTTAAAGTAATTTAAATCCAGTATCTTCTTAATTTTTTTTTTTAAATTACGCCTTTATGACTAATTTATTGAAAATTACCAAACATTTCTAATTTTTCTAATACTCCTAAAATGCCTAGCTAATTTTTTCGAGTTGTTGAGTCTATTATCCTATTTTTCTCGACTTCTCTAACTTTTTTCGTTCTTTTTTCTCCTTTTTTTTAATTTTTAGTAGCATTGAAAAAATGCTTTTATCTAAAAAGGGAAGAAAATTTATGTTTGCTATTTGGCTCTGATATTTTTCATCAATAAAACAATCTTTAAAAATACAATAATATCTAGCAATTTCGCATTAATTTGTAAAAAGTAAGATTTTTATGGTTTTAAAATAATTTTTTCTATTTTCTTTATTTAAATTACTCCTTATGACTATATTTCACAATTTTCCTGACAATTTGCTAACATCGTTAATATTTTCTTTTTCCTCCTTTTTTTTTATTTATTTTTTATTTTTGTTGTGGTATGAAAGTATCGAAACGTGTACAATACATAAAAAAATTTTCGAGAGGGGGATTAATTTTTGTGTCTTTTCACTGTTATATAATTTTACTATTTTGTGAGCTTCATCAATTAAAATTGCTCTAAATTATCATATCAATAATCATATCTTTCAAAATTAGGCTAAGCAATTTATAAAATTCACTAAGAATCAGGGAATTATATCTAGGAAATTTTTACTTTAAGAGTTGCGTTTTCCTTAACGCTGCACTAGAGTTACGTTAATGTTGTTAGTTTAGAATTCATTCGTAGTAAAGTTTGAAGATAATCCTGGCACATGCGTGAACTACCATACCGTGAGAGAACTTTTTCTGTACTACAAGTGCCATTCTCACTGTCAGTGGTAAAATCGCATATGCGAATTCGGAGATGAGAACGAGATCTTGTTTGGTAAATTTTTCGTGAGGGAAATGTATTCCCAGGTTCTCATTTGCATTTCCGAATTCACACATGCAATTTTTTCAAATATGGTTTGAATGGTGCCTAATACTGCACTAGCAGGTTAATGAAGCTAAATATTCGTAAAACTGGTTTAAAAAAGTATCTTAATAAAATTTAAACCTGCTAGTAGAAACACGAAGTGATTTTTCGCAGCCTTCGAACGTAGACGGAGACATCGGTCTTTACCGAAGTCTATTCGATACAATAGTGAAACATTGGGCCGGGTACAATGGCTTCATCATCGTCCGCATTCAAGTGCTGCAGGCAAGTTTTTCTTGGAAAATATTTTGTACCATTCTGGTTCTTACGAATCACATATGCAAACGCATGAAAATGCGGTTCGCATTCACCATTTATGTATTTTCTAAGCATTTGTACGTGCTTCTGAGGTAATCAAACGCTGTGGGAATGGCTCCTAAAATTTTCATCAAGATTTTGATTACGTCGTTTAAGGTGGTCCTAAAGTGAAATCTAGTTAAAACTTAATGACGCTGACAATCGCACCCTGCCTCAGGCTGAAATTTAGTTCAGCCTTTCCCAGAAAGATTTTAGCTTTTAGCTGTTTGTCAACCTCGAAAATAGGTATTCTTTCTTTTAGCTGTTTTTTGACGTAAATAAATCAATGCATTACAATGATATATAGTGATGTGAACAAGTAAAGAAAGACTTCTAGTATCACAAAACAAATTCATTTTACATTAATAATTTAGATTTTTTCCCTTTGACGTCCTTCAAATAAATCTACAAAAAATT
Organism: Parasteatoda tepidariorum; assembly: GCF_982258835.1. Taxonomy (NCBI): domain Eukaryota; kingdom Metazoa; phylum Arthropoda; class Arachnida; order Araneae; family Theridiidae; genus Parasteatoda; species Parasteatoda tepidariorum. The sequence goes on from NC_141757.1 coordinate 77,933,398, forward strand.
TGTTGTGTGTATATTAGATAATCCATTTGTGGTATTTATATAATATGACCGATTTTCTACTGTGGAAAAAATCAAAATTCTAGACAGTCAATATTTCCAAGTGAATGTCTCACATAACCAATACATTAATTATTTAAATAAAAATGTAACGATACTTCGAGCTGGAAAAAAAGAATTTTCGTATGAATTTTTTATTTTGATTTACATATTCTTTGGCTTCCGTTTCCCCCCTCTCTAACTGTTGATCTATGTTGAACCTATTATTTAAAGCAAGATGAATACACGAGATGAGATCTATTATTCGGGGAAAGATGGAAAATATGGTATTATATACTAGAATCAAGGTAAATCATATTTTATTAGGGAGAAGGTGAGGTTTACATCTTGTTACGTTTAAAGCTGAACAACAACTGACTAGCGTGGGATAACAAAAGGTTGAGTTGAGTTAAGTCGCTGCAAGGCGCATTTTCACTGAAGATTAAATACATGACAATTCTCTGGCGCTTAAATAAAAGGTTAATTATGAATTATTAAAATTTAAGAGTCAAACGAATAATTAGAGATTTAATCTGGTGACTGGTCTTTTTTCCCGAGTTGATCTCCTTAACTGCATTGGATTTCTCTGGGTTACAGGACTAGAAACTGGAAGAGAGGAGGGTATGGTGGGTGTAGAGCTGGATACAGGAAGAGAGGAGGGAATGGTGGGTGTAGAGCTGGATACTGGACGAGAGGAGGGTATGGCGGATGTAGAGCTGGATACTGGACGAGAGGAGGGTATGGTGGATGTAGAGCTGGATACTGGAAGAGAGGAGGGTATGGTGGGTGTAGAGCTGGATACTGGACGAGAGGAGGGTATGGTGGATGTAGAATTGGATACTGGAAGAGAAAAGTGTACTGTCCTGGGCCTAGAAAATTTTAAAGAAGGAGTTACTGATTTTTCAACTTGACAAGCTCTTAATTGGTTAAAGTGACGCTTGATCACATAACCGTCGTCTAATTCAATGAGATAGTGAAGTCGTCCAAGTTTTTCAACAACAGTTCCATACTTCCATTTAGCAGATGATGTATAGTTGCGAGACTGTACTCTTTCTCCTAACTTGAAATTTTTGTTAAATTCTGGCTGCAAGGCATTATTTTTTTGTCCTTTAGTTGGTTTGATTAAATCGAATTCACATCTTAAGTTTCTACCAAATAACATTTCTGACGGAGTTTTTCCATTGTTAAGTGGTGTTATTCTGTATCGGAAAAGTAGTTTGCATAATTTACTATGGAGGGAACCTGGATGATACTTCATGCATTTTAATTTCGTTTTTAATATCTGGACATAGCACTCTGCTTGGCCATTTGTAGCTGGATAGCCTGGAGCAATAAGACGCTGTTTAATACCATTTGACTTACAAAAATGTTGGAATTCAGCTGACTTAGAAATTGCGGCATTATCAGAAACTAAAATTTCAGGTAATCCATGACGACTAAAAATTTCTTCTAAATAATAAATTGTGTTTGATGATGTAGGAGATGTCTTCATAGCAAAAATTTCAGGCCATTTTGAAAGTGAATCCACAACAATTAAAAATTGATGCTCCATGAAGGGTCCGGCATAGTCGATGTGCACGCGTTGCCAATTTTTCTCCGGTGTTTCCCATATGTGAAGAGGTGCTTTTGCTGGATTTTTTCTTACATCACAGCATTCACGGCAACTCTTAACCATGTTTTCAATATCGGTGTCAATGTTTTTCCAATAGCAGTAGTTTCGAGATAGAGCTTTCATTTTCACAATTCCTATGTGTGTAGAATGTAGTTTCTTGAGCATTTCAGGTTGAAGAGATTTGGGAATGATAACTCGATTTCCTCTAAATAGGATTCCATCTTGAATGGTTATGCTGGGATCAAACTTGTTTCCAATAACAATATCGTATTTTATTTTTTTAAGATCATGATCAAGCTCTGTTTCTGTTTGAATTTGTTTTGCTGTAATTGTTTCAGTTGAAAAGTTGAAATGTAATTTATGATAAATTGCTGGAGTGCTTGTGATTCATCAATACAGTTGACGTAATTAACTGGTAGTGGAAGAGGATTTCTTGAAAGGTAATCAGCATTTGTATGCTTTTCAGATTTTCTATGTATAATTGTGTAATCGAAACTCGAAAGAAATTGAGCATATCGAAGAATTCTTGAAGCAGTCATAACTGGGAGGCTTTTCTCTGGATGGAAGATAGCGCAAATGGCTCTGTTATCGAGAATCAAGGTAAATTTTCTGCCAAAAATATAATCGTAAAAATTTTTGCAAGCCCAAACCACAGCTGTAGCTTCACGATCCAATTGACTGTAATTTTTCTCGGCTACCGTGAGACTTCTGGAAGCAAAAGCGATAGGACGCTCTATACCGTTTGGCATAGTGTGTGAAGGAACTCCTGAAAGTCCAAAAGGGCTGGCATCAGTAGCTAATGTTACTGGAAGAGCTGGATTGAAAGGCACTAGAATCTGGTCACTGGTTATAATTGATTTTGCTTTTATGAACGCAGATTGACATTCTGCAGTCCATCGGAAACGTGCGTTTTTACATAAGAGTTTGTTTAGTGGATGAAGTAGGCTGGAAGCATCTGGAATGAACTTAGAATAATACAGGACAAGTCCAATAAATTTACGAACATCATCAACGGAGTTTGGTCGAGGTGTTTCGGATATAGCTTGAATTTTATCAGGTGATTTGTGTAGTCCAGCAGAACTGATAACATGTCCCAAATACTGAACTTTTTCCTCGAAAAATCTACATTTGTTAAGGTTAAGATGCAAATTATGTTCCCGTAACTTTTCTAATACTTTAATTAAACGTTGCTGGCAATCTTGTTTATCTTTTCCTTGGATGATAATATCATCAAAGTAGGCAATAGTTCCATCCAAATCTTGGACAAACTGATCAATAAATTTATGGAATTCATTTGGTGCAGTTTTTATTCCGAAAAATAATCTTTTTGCTAAGTATGTACCTCTATGAGTAGAAAGAGTCTGAAATTTTGCACTTTCTTTATCGACTTTCAAATGTAAATATGCTTTGTGGATATCGAGCGTACAGAAATATTTCCCATCGCGTAATTTATTGAAAATGTCCTCAATTCTAGGAATTGGGTGTCTGGCATTTTGAAGCTGACTGTTAATTGTAACTTTAAAATCTGCGCAAATACGAATTGTGCCATCATGCTTGGGACAACTACTAGGGGTGTACCCCATTCTGATACGTCTATTTTTTCTATTACACCTTCCGCTTCTAATTTATCTAATTCTTGTTCTACTTTTGATTTTAAAGCATACGGTACAGTACGTGGTTTAATAAAAATGGGTTTAGCATCTGGAATTAGCTTTAGTGTACAAGTATAATCAGGAATGCAACCAATTTTAGGTTCAAACACATCAGAAAAAGAATTAATAATTTTCTGTATAGAAAAATCAGTAGAAGAAATGCTGGGTTTAATACTTGTATTTTGTGCAGAAATAATGTGAAGATCATTTAAATTAATATTCAAGTTTCTAATCCAATCACGCCCTAATATAGAATTTTTCTTTATCGAAACAACATACAAATCTTCAAAGCTAGATTTATTTTGATATGATACTTTAATCTGAGCAACACCAAGAGGCTTAAAAATTTGTCCCGTATAACTTCTAAAAGATACATTCGTTTTTTTTTATCGGAACATTCAGGCATAATTTTTTGAATTCGTCATTATTTATTATGCTAGCCTTACTTCCGGAATCGCATTCGAAGCGATGTTCAATGCTATTCAATTTAACTGGAACATACATTTTGTCATCATGATTGAAATCGTTCAAAAATACATCATAAATTTGATTTACGTTAGTACTTAGTTCATTAGAATCATCTGTTATTTGATTTATATTTCGATTTCTAGATCTATTTCTGAACTGTTTTGATATACATACGTTAGCTAAATGACCTCGTTTCATGCAAGATTTACATCGTAATTTATTTTTAAGAAAACAATCTTGAGTTTTATGATTTGTTTTTCCACAATGTAAACATAATCCCTCTAATCCAAGTTCTTTAAAGTTAATACTGCTTTTATTTTTCATAGGCGATTTTGATCTACTTCTGTTTTGATGTTTACTTTCGTTTTCGGAATTTCGAAAATTACTGTTGAATTTTTTCTTTATATAGCCACTTGATATTTTATTAATGAAATTAGGATAATTACTCTTATAAACTTCTTTATTTTCGATTTTAGCAGCTTCAATTGCTAAGGCAATTTCAATAGTTTTATCAAATGTAGCATCACCTTGTTGCAATAATTTTTCACGAATATCGGCATCAGCTAAACCTCTGATAAATTGTGATCGTAATAATAAGTTTAACATAGATTTAGAACAGTTATTAGAATTACATTCAGATTTGAATTCAGCATTTTTTGTTAAATCTTTCAATGAAGAAACGAAAGTAGAAATCGACTCACCTTGATGTTGATGTCTAGAAAAAAATTTATGTTGTTCGGTAAGAACATTCGGTTTCGGTGATAGATGCTTCTTTAAAAGCAATAGCAGTTCTTGAAATGTTTTTGTCGACGGAATATCCGGTGCAGTAAGACTCGAAAGCAGCTGGTATTGTCGTGAGCCAAGACAGTTAATTAATACGAGTACCTTTAATTCTTCTGTTTCTGGATCATCTGCTGACAGTCCTTTTAATTTGAAATAATTTTCAAGTCGTTGAGAATAACAATCAAAGGATTCGACAGCGGCATCAAAAGGATCGAATGATAAGTTTTGAGTAGCGATGACATCTTTTGGGCTTCGTTTCGATTCTGGTGTTGATTTTACTGATTGAACAAATTCTTGAAGAGTTGTAATTAATTGATTGAGTTCCGTCATTATTATTCTTTTATCCTCGTCGCCAAATTATTATATACTAGAATCAAGGTGAATCATATTTTATTAGGGAGAAGGTGAGGTTTACATCTTGTTACGTTTAAAGCTGAACAACAACTGACTAGCGCGGGATAACAAAAGGTTGAGTTGAGTTAAGTCGCTGCAAGGCGCATTTACACTGAAGATTAAATACATGACATATGGCAAACAGTACAAAAACTAAATTGAACAACTCACTATTGACGATCACAATGCTCGAATACGCCATCTGGGGCGAGACCGGTTTCATGCCTTTGGCCCTTCTTCTCCCTCCTCCTCTTTTCAGTTGTATAGGAATGTACTACGATATTTTCCCTTTTCTTAATATTTCTCCTTTTTATTCAATAAAAATATTTTTTTTTAAAATTTCCTTGGTGCTTTTCTTTAGAACTATATTTAATGTAGTTTTCAGTTTCATACAGTTTTCCAACTTAAGAGAGTTTGATCTATATGAAAATTAAGAGAAAAACTAACGTACTTCCTCCCTCTATGAATCTCCACACGCTAATGGGGAAAGCATGTAAAGTGTTGCCATAGGTAGAGAGTTCTGTTCTACGCCACCTTCAGCCCATTTCGATCACCAATAAGTGTTTACCTTTTTTTCTTCTTATTCCTGGCAAAATTACGGAGTGTGGTTTTACCCTTATGAAAATTTAAGGTATATTTAAGGTTGATTTGAGGTATTTTTGAGGTATTAAGGTTGTTTTGAGGTATATTTAAGGTTGCAGAGAAAACAGCAATAAAAATTATACCTCGTAAAGGTTGTAATTAAGGTGTACGAGGTTGATTTATATATACTTCAGCTTGTTTTGAGGTTGTTTAAAATTCACTTCAAATCAACCAGACTGATAAGGAGATTTTTAAGGTATACCAGGTTTATTTTCTTACACTTGTAACAAAAGAGGTACTTTGAGGTATAAAATTTTTTACCTTATTTCAACTAACGATAAAAAGGTATTTATCGAGGTATATGAAGTCATTTTATTTATACCTAAGCTTATTTTGAGGTTGTTTTAAATTCACTTCAAATCATCCAGGCTGATAAGATGATTTTTAAGGTATACGAGGTTGTTTCTCTTACACTTGTAACAAAAGAGGTATTTATGAGGTATAAAAAAATCAACCTTATTTCAACTAACGAGAGTGAGGTAATTACGAGGTATAAAAAATATACCTTTTTTCTTCTAACGATATTGAGGTATTTATGAGGTATAAAAAATATACCTTATTTCAACTAAAGAGAGTGAGGTATTTATTGAGGTGTTGAAGTCATTTTATTTATACCTAAGCTTGTTTTAAGGTTGCTTAAAGTACACTCACTTCATATTAACTAACTCACTTCCCAGAGTTCCATGCGAGCCGGCAAATGGCGTGTGTGTTGATAATCGAAAGTCTATTCGAAATTCGGTAAGTGTGCTTGACATTTATTAATTTAGTTTTATCACTTTTAATCAAATATGCTTCAATTTTGAAACTCAAATTTTATTATTTTTGTTTTAACGACGCGTCCTGATCTTAAATAATTTAAGTTGGAGGATATTCTTAGAGGCTATCGTTGTAGGCTTAGCAATAAGAGAGAATAACCGAAATATTTCTCGTCACTGTTTTGGGTAACAATACTGGTGAATCGTTACAGCAGGTTATACACAGTATATTTTATTGTTTGTAGTTCAGTCAAATAGAACTATTCTTTTTATTTTGCTTAAATGTATATGTTTTAACGTAGCAGTATGCACGCTGATTAATTGAGAAAAATGTTCACAATTTTTCTTATAAATAAATCATTGAAAATTGAAAGATTTTTAAAATAGCAATTTTGCTTTGAAATTCTACTATAGCTGTATGCTTATCGTTTGGATATTTGTTGCAAAGTTTATATTATTGTTTATATATATACAAAGTTTATATATATATATTTACAGAGCTTATCCACAGTTCCCTGATATTACTGAGATGGCCTAGGCTGTAAATAGCACATGCGCGGCGGCGCAGAAGAAGAGACAAGCAAGCTACTGCTCAGCCTTCCCCTAGGATATAGTTCTGAATTTATACCTAAAAGAAAAAGTAATCTCTCCTAATAAACTATAGAATTTATGTAATTGTTGATAACAATAGTTTGCTAGATATTTGATAATTGAAAACTAGTAACTGTACTAGCTCACTTCTTCATGTTTGATCACAAAACTGCTATTTTCACTACATGTTATTTTCTCGCATTTCACCCACGTTAATTATTTACTAAGCAGATTGTTATTACTTATTAGAATATTGGGCAGAATGAAATTAAATCCGATTTCAAGTTTATATGACAATTTGTTTCAAGGTTATGAGCTTTTTCATGCAGCTGTTTATGGTTCACTACTTCAAAAATGTGCGAATTTCGGAAATCTTAAATATTTTAGAAATAAGTCAGTATAGTATGCAATTTTAATCCTGAATTGAATAAAATCAATTGCAAATAAAAACATTTATTGTTGAAAGTAATATGCATTATTTAGAGTTTCATCCTATGGGATGTGTATTTATATTTAAACAAGGGTTTGTAACAACTAACTATTAGTTTTATTCTGCTCGGTATTATAAGTTATATAGGAGATATTATACTCAACTTATTTTAAAAGTATTATTTCAAATCATTCTCTCTTAGACATTTTCCTCACATAAAATTACTCACAACTTTAAAATAAATGCTCCTTATCAGCTTGTAATTTGTTCTATTCGATTGAGTGTAAAAAAAGAATAAAAATTGGTACATAACTTTAACATTTTAATTTATTAAACGATTGTAGATTCTTGATTACATTGATTAAAAATTATTAAAATAACTATTTTTTAAGAAACTCTGATGTGATTGACAATAACATAAATCCTTTTTAGAATCAGCGTCAAAAATTTAAAAAAAAGCTGCTAGTTTCATGAAGTCTGACAAAAAGTTGAAAAATATAGACTAGGTTTATTGAGTTTAAAGATTTTTAAAAAAGAAAGGGAAGGAAATCTAATTATTAAACTTACAAGTACCATAATGTTACAGATGTATAGAAAAATAAAAAGTGTTAAAATTGCATAATAAGATTGGAATTATACAGGGTGTTTATAAAGTCCCGGACCCATTTTGATGTTTAATAACTCATAAAATAATAAAGATAGATTAAAATTAATAACATTAATGGTTAGAAAATGACACACCATAGGTTGAAAAATATCTACCTCTACAAGCATAAAATTAGATACCTGAGGATGAAAAATAATTACCTGAAGTCGAACAAAATACACCTGAGGTTGATTTATAATAACCTGAAGTGTAAAATGACACACCTTAGGTTGTTGAATAAATACTTCCACAAGTGTAAAAAAATATACTTCAGGCTGAAACATATATACCTCTGGAGGTATATTTAAGGTATATTTGAGGTTGATTTTGAGGTATTCATTTGCACCCTTTTCAACCCTTACGACGTATTTAAACAACAACCTCCTTTATACCTTTAAAATATACCTCGTTTATACCTCATTTATACCTCGATTTTTTCATAAGGGTATTTTCTATTTCAGATTCCAGTCAACAATTTCATTCAAAATTCTTACCTGAAATTATTCTATGTCTATGAAAAGCTTATTTTAATTTTTTTCATTGTTTAAAGAAATAACTTTTTATGATGGTAAATTATTTTAACTCAATTGGAATTAAAAAGTTAAGAATAAAAATTATTACCTTGGCTTTTCCTAGTGATCAGAAAAATTACATTATTTTTGCAGTTTACTTCAACTATTTTGTTAAAAATGTAGTTTATTACAACTACTTTTTTTAGTGTAGTCACTACATACTATTTTTGAAATGTTGTAATTGCTCCACTACTTTAAGGAGATAAATTTTACTGGAGAATTTAATTTACACCTATATTTAAAATGATTTTGAATTAAAAAACATTGGCTTTTAGACATGATAAATTATTAAGAAATATTTATTCATGTTTACTTGAGCCAGTTTGTTATTCTAAAAATTTTCGAATTCCTTCATTTAATCTTTAATTTATTTATGCCTTATTTCATAGCGAATATTTATTTTAAAAATGCTAGGAAGTTATCTAATATTTGCAATTTTAAGTGTTTAATGCTCCTGCCTTACGAAATTAAGTACATCATAAATATGTTCCTTTCCTTTTAAATAATTTTTATGTTTCATATGTGTACATTCACTTGTGAAAAGATGCCAAAATTGTTCATAATGGCTAGTTAAAAATAGTTATACGTGATTCTAAAAATATAATTCTTGTTAATGGTCAGCTGCGGCCATAAGAGTATTTTCATTGCTTCTTCTAATGAAACCGCGAAAATTTGTCTCCATCGAATTCGAAAAAGTGGTAGCTTTGTAACATTGTTTCTATTCTAAAGTTTTTTTCGCTTATAAAGCAGGTAAATGTTATGATTTTTATATTTAATAATTTACTTGCAAATAATTTTTTTTCTAATTTCATGATAGTACTCTACCGAATGGTTTTCTATGTCTGATTAAGAAATTTAAGACAAAAAAAAAAAAAAAAAAAAGATTTTTAATTTCATAATGAGGAATTTTCGAGATCATTTTTTTTTTTATCGTAAGCATTCTTTATTTTACCTTTTTTAGGCGATAAATGATGATTTTTTATGAAACTAAATTTTTTGATAAAAATTGCGATCAAAAACTTTTTTTTGCGAAATTAAATGATATAACATTGTGTGTCTGTGTGTACTTTTTGCATATTTTAATGTTTGAAGTACTTCAAAGATATATCCTGTGCAACTGATGATCGTGTTCTGTAATTCGTCTCAGATTACAACGCTCCCTATAGGTCATTGCGTCCGCGAATCCATCGGCCCAGCCTGAATTTGCCGTTTCTGACTTTTACTTCAACTTTCTGCATCAAGCCACAACCCATGGATCCTAAAGCGGTAGGATATCCAGCTCGCGCTTAAAAAACGGAAGCAGATCTTTTTCACTCTCCCAAACAAACTTTGTACCTAGCTACAGAACTCCGCCTAACGGCCAGAGTAAAAGCTCTGGCAAAAACAAGTTCTGGGTGAGGGGGAAGAAAAGTCTCCGTCCCTCTCCTCATCAGGGGATGATTACTAATTTTAAGTACTGTAAAAACGTTTAAAGAAATAGTCCGTTTCATTTAAATAATAATTAAAGAATCTGTTGATTTTCTTTTTTACGTAATTGATTCGATTGATTTTTCAGTGATTTCAAAGAATTTACATAAGATTAAGCAGGCCAATATATTTTTTTGAGATAAATTTTTTGATTATTTTATTGAAATTTTTTGAAACGAACCTATAAAATCATGTGCCAATTTCATTTTTATTATTTCAGACTAGTCAAAATTATTATTAAATATTGCTTGGTTTTTAGCTTTGAGACTTTGTTTTATAGTGATGTTATAGAATTTTCTCAGGGCATACATCATGCAAAAGCAAACATTTATTAATTTAATTTTTTGGTAAAAGAGAAGTTATCTTTCAGACATTATTTCCTTTTTTTTTTACATTTTTCTAAAACAAATTCACAAAGTTAAATGCTATTTTAGTAGTTCTAAAATTAATTAAACGTAAAATAAAAATTAATTATAAATTCAATTGGATAGCTATTGATTTTAATTAATTGAATGTTAAACTTTGAAGGAACTGTATTAAAATTGTTTTTCCCTTAATACTTTTTAAATAAAAATTATGCTTTTATTGCCCTTTGATGCAATTTTTTAGGAAACTCTGCCTCTGTTCAAATAGTTAATTTTAGAAACTTTAACAACTTTTAATAAACTACTTTGTCAAAAAAATAATAATAAATTTCTGTATAATAAAAAGGCAAGCATAAAAAGTTTAGGAAAACATGACTGAAACAATTAAATACCTTTAACAATAATTAAAAAAAAAAGAAATATCAATCTTTAAATTTGGACTAATATGCTGGATAACTACATATTAATAGATAAAAAAAGTCATACCGTGGCAATTATCATCGGAAGAACACTCTTGCTTCTGCTTCATTAACTCTTGGCCAAATATGACTGACCCCAAAGAGCTGCATAGTTTCACTAAACATCAGCTTCAATGGAGTCAATTATTTAGCAATACATTTTTTGATGATTCAAAGGATGATACTTCACACATTATTCATGAGGAAAAAAAGCTCTAGGATCCAAAACATTTAGAGTAATTTCAAATAAACTTAAGAAAATATATATTAATTCACCACACTATAATTTCTTCATCTTTAGAGATCACTAGCTATAAAAATAATTAATACTTCAAACATGAAATCTATGAATGGAATGGCAAAAAATAGAAAATATTTCAATTTCAGGGCAATGTCAGAAAAATCTAAAGAAGCAAAGAAAACTGCAGGTTAATATATCCTATTACAATTTATTCTTCACGTTTAGGAAGCACTAGCTATAAAAATAAACAACTATATTGATTTAATTTCTGAAATATATCTTTAAAGAATTAATTAATAAGTCAAACATGACATGTAAGAAAATGAAAAAAAAAAGTTCCTGGCAAAAGCCAGAAAAGAAATCATCTGTAAAGACCACCAGCTGGAAACGGAAATTGATTAATACTTCAAGCATAAAATTTATAAAAGCCAAAAAATAATAATAATAAATAAATTACTTATGCCAGAAGAAAATTTATACACCATATTACAATCTCTATTTCATCTTAAGAGTAGGTATAAATTAAAACCAGTAAATGTGTTAAACAAGAAATTTATGAAGGGCAAAATAAACATGAAATGTAAAATGTCCAGGCAAATGCCAGAAAAAAAAAATTTAACAGATTACATTACAATTTCTTTTTCATGTTTAGAGACCATTAGCCATAAATTAAAATTAATAAACACACAAAAATATGAAATAACACATTCTTTCTGTTATCACAGAAGAAGAATACATGAATTGTATTAAATTTGGGAAATACTGGAGAGCAGCAGGTTAATAAATCCAATAAATAAATTACATAAATCAATGAAATGGATTACAGGGTGCAGAATAAAAAACCTGGCAACTATTTTCAATTTTGGGATCAAGGATAAATCAATTAACAAAATATAAGTACCTAGAAAAAACACATTTTGACATGAAACATTCATATTATATCTTAACGATTGACATATCATTACATGGCCCAAAATTAAACTAACATGAAGCTTACCCCGCCAGGTAATGTAACTTGATAATGGGCCTTTCGATAGGTACATTAAAAGAAATTAACATTAATATGTGATTAAAAAATTATTTAATTTCTAAATACTGGCAAAGAAGTCATACAATGGCAAACAAATACTTTGTCATTCAAACAAGTAAAATTATATCTGATATGAGTTGATAATAATATTACTTTGATGAAAGAATGATAATGTGAAGTAAATATTGTTACACACAGATATTTCATTAAAATATATAGAACATTAACTATATCTTTAATTTCTAAAAATCGTAATACTCTCTTCTACAACAACAGAAACTCTAATGTAGTATTCTTTAATGATAACATTATCACATATTATTGAACAATTATTCGTTTAACATACACTTTATTAGCACGCAACAGAACTATATCTGATTAATTAAAATAAATGTCATTTACTTAAGTAATACAAAAAAACTTGCTTAAAAAAATTATGATCAAATTATTCTAAATAGTGATATCACACTTTAATTTTGTATCAAAACTTATGTGAACACTTTCTTAAAATATTAAACAGACTCATCTGAATTACTGCATTTAATTATAAAGCAGATAAGTACAAAAATTTCAAAATAGAAATTATCAAAAACAATCTTCATCCTCAACGATATAATATTTTTTTCTGCTTAGAAAATAAAAACAATCAAACATTCAAAGGGCAATAAATTCTACAACAATAATTGAGTTGATTAAATATAGTGACCACCCTCAATAAAATATAAATTATGTAAACATTCAACACAATAAATTCTTTTCAGATAATCTTATGTAACTTTTTGGTGTATAAACAATATACATGAAGTGTGTTGATATTTACAAAATATTTTTTAATGAAATAGATGAAATGATAAGAGATAGAGTTAACAGTATTCTATATTACTATTAGCAACTATAACAATAAATTTTACCATAACATAAGGAAAATCCAAAAGCTTAGATCCTTTACCATAATTAATAAATAAATGATATCACAATATGTTTGTCTGATTCAGTTCATTTATTATTAAGTGAAAGCCATACAAATCCATATAAATGAATGTTCCTTATAATTCAAATTAATGTGTAAAATTATTCTATTTTTAACAATGTGTTTCATAACTTTCAATCTGTTAACTACATGTTCTAATAAAAATCTGCAAGTATTTAGAATTACTTTTTATTATCTCTAATTGTTTAGAAATCACCAACTGATAAACAAATTAAATAGATAAGAAGGAAAGAATACACTTGTGGATCAAATTGGAAGATTTAAAACAAAATTTATTTACATTGATGTTTAAAAAACCATTCTAGAAGAGAATATCCTTACGATGTTATTGAAAGCATAAAATAAGTAAAAGTTTAATAGCATAAAAGTCAAACAAACGAAATCATAATTAAAAACTTACATTTAGGGACTTAAACAAGCTGATACTAGGATGCTGCTAAAAAACAATATTAATATAAGCGATTAAACAATAAATTTATAATTAACACGTGCAGTAATAACATGCACGTGTATTAACAACTAGTGAAAAATTCCAACACCTGGGGATTGAGATGCCACCTAGCGGCAGTTTTGCATCCGCTATCCATAAAATTCTGACGAATCACACTGTGGGGGGAATTTTACATTAAGCTGGGTCTCCATAAGATACTCTAGACTCCATGCCACAACCATGGGCCTCATTAATGGATATAAAAAGCTATAAGCTAACGCAAAGAGCTCGTCGACTTTCTATCGTACTTCTTGTCGTACCAAAGAATAACAAAAAATATTGATAAGTGAGGTATGCCTTACTGAAGATAATTATGTTATGTCGTACTGAAGATAACTGAATTATATGTGTTTCGGTAATCAAAAGGAAATCTAACTTCTGAGACTAAGTGTAATGATGAGTGATTTAGTGTATTATATATTTTTGATTCCTGTTACCCTTCCCGTTGTTATGTTTTTCATATTTTTTGCATGGATGGGATTCCAGTTGTTTATAAACAATTGATGTTTGATGCTAACATTGTATCTTTCAAACTTTCTTGCAAAAATAACGCCATGAACATGGTACCTTCAGCCTTGTCAAATAGAAATGTTTTGCTGTCTCGCGGATCATTACAAAAAATACTTGATGGTATTGATGTAGATAGTGCAACTCTACAAATTCTCGGCTACAAAAGAGTGCCTGGGGAAGGAATCGAACGCTTTCGATTGCTGGTAAATGATGGCATTTTATTGTTTTCATTCGCAGTACTTGCAACTCACCTTAATAGTTTAATTAAAGACAGAAAACTTGAAAAATTTTCTGTATTCAAACTTAACAAATATGCTTGCAATGATGTACAACCAAATAAAAAGATTATTCTTTGTCTTGACATTACACCTCTGATACCAGGTTGCCAAATAAATAGCCAAATTGAGTACAATAAAGATAAAAATGCAGAAGTATATAATAATATTGAATCTAGTCATCTTGCTCCAATAAATCATAGCAACAAACCTATTGTTGAGACCAGTAATACTTCCACTTCAGTTACAACCAAAGCTTTATTGAATCCAACTTCTTACAATAATTCCAATGATAACACTCATCCTGTTACAAAGAGGAATATCACTTCAGCTCCTACATTGTTGACTTCTGCTGCTTCCAAAACACTAGTTTCCCCTTCCAGTAGTATTTTTTCCAGTTCAACTAATAATAGCAATCAGATCGTTCTTGAGACCAATAATACTACATTATCATCTTCAGTTGTGACCCAGGCTCCGGTTATTCCTTCAACCAGCCGATTTTCTAATTCAACCAGTAATAATTTGGCCAGTAATAGTAATTGGGACAAAACTGAAGTCTCAGCTTCACGAAATGTCCAGCCAAAGCCAGTTGTGCCTATTTTTAGTCTAACACCGTATCAAAATAAATGGACTATTAGAGCCTGTGTTATTTATAAGACTCCTGTTTCATGCTATAATAAGGACAAGAAAAGTGGGAAACTTTTTTCTTTCTGCTTATTAGATGATAGTGGGGAAATAAGGGCAACTGCCTTTGATAGACAAGCTGAAGAATTATATCAATTTCTTCAAATAAATAAATTATATTACATCTCTGGTGCTAATGTACGGTTATCGCGAACTGATTCATCAATCCATGATTTTGAATTGACAATATCTGATTACACAAAAATTGAACTAGTCTCTGATGATAATTTAGAGATTCCAGAACTAATATTTAACTTTATTGATATAAACCAAATTGTTGAAGCAAAAAAAAGTTTTGTAGATGTAATCGGAATCTGTGTGGCTATTGAAAAAAGAACTATAGTTGCTAAAGCAACTAACAAAGAGATACAAAAACTAGATGTCCACTTAATGAGCATGGATCAAAGCAAAATTATTGTTACCGTTTGGGGTAATGAAGCCGAAAACTATCAACTTGATGATTATCCAGTGATTGCTTTTAAAAGGGCAAAGGTTACAGAGTTTAATGGTTGTTCTTTAAACATGGGACCATCTAGTATGATGTTTGTAAACCCCAATCTAAGGCAAGCACATGCACTTAAATCGTGGTTTAATGAACATCGTAGCTCTTTACAACTTGACATACTTGAAAGAAATCAAATATGGAAGACAGTTGCTGATATCAATGAATTAGATGTCAGTAATCTTAATGTAACTGACTATAGCACTGTTAAAGCTACAATAGTTATGGTTCAAAAAGATAATGCAATGTATCAAGCCTGTCCTTTGACTGACTGTTTTAAAAAAGTTTCACAGACGGTTAATGGCCAGTACCACTGCAACAAGTGCAATAAAGATTATGACACTTATTCTTGGACTCTATTGTTAAAGATAAATTTAGCTGATTTTTCCTCTGGTATTTGGGCTGTAGCTTTCAGGGAAACTGCAGAATTTCTTTTGAATCTAAAATCAACTGATTTAAGTGCACTTAAAGAACAAAGTGAGGATAAATATCAAGATATACTTTCTAGCTTGCATTTTAAATCGTTTATATTTAAACTTCGCTCCAGAGTTGAAGTTTTTAATGATACTAATCAATTAAAAATATCTATTCTAGATTCAAAGCCAATTAATACCTTATCTTACACTAAAAAGCTTTTGTTAGATATTAATCGATTGGAAAAAATATTGAGTACTAATAAATAGGTTGTAAGAAGTTTCATGTTAATAGCAGTAACTATATTTACAGTATTTAAGTTAGTTGGATGTTCTATCTTGCAAAATTGCAAACAACTTACTTATTGATAAGAAAATAAATCAAGACCTTTATATTATTTATATTCTGAATTTTTCTTTAATTCAACAAAAGGAAGTTGAATTTTGAGGCTATCAGATAAAAATCGTCTGTTTTAAATTCTAAACCAATTGAAATCTCTGTGCTTTTAAATATTTTTATTAAAGATTGTTCAACCGGAAAAGTATAAGTACATGGGTAAATAAACGCACCTATACTTATTTCAATTATTGCTTTTATTTATTCCGTGTTATATATGATCTGACTTAATCATATTTGCTACAGTACTTAAATTATATTGTCTTCTTTTAAAATTTTTTTTTTTTTTAATCTTATTACTCTCTTAATAAATGTAAGCAGTTGCTTATTTAATTTCTTTATTTACATTCTATGATTTATTTTTGTAAATTTATTCCCTCAAAATAAAAATTTAATTTCAAGATAAGTTTTCTAGCCTTTTCTCTCTCAAACATATATATTTAAATGACTTAGAGTTAGCCCAGTGGTAGTTTCTACATTTTTCTTTTCTTCTTTTTCTGCATCAAATTTGACTTATAACTCTGTTTGACCATCTTAACTAAATTATGCAATGTCATTTAAATTTTTAACAACATAGTTGACTTATTGTTTGTATGACATTTAACTCTACATTCAGTTAATTTTTTTTAACTCTAATTTGGGCTTGAAGTTTTCATTTATGCTAATAAGTTTATAATAAACTTTGTTTCCTAAGCTAGTCAATATCATGGAAAATATCTTATTATTTATCAGTTGGTATTGAATGTGGCTGATTATAACAACCTGTGTTTTTATATTGAATGTTCTGTTTATGCTTATTTTAATACATATATGTATTTTTCAAATATTAAGTTTTTTATCCTTCTGCAAAGTAATTTTTTTCTTTATGTACATATTTAATTACCTCACTTGAATTTTGCTATCGATTACTTTTACTTTATATTCAATATTTTTATATTATTGACATTTTGTAGCTTTTATAACATTTTAAGTATAGACAGTATTAGATTTATATTTTTAGAAATTTTTTAGAGTATGTTAAATATTTTGAACAGAAAAATTTAAATTTTATTTTTTATGTAGATATCTTAACAATGGTCTGTTAAAGTGTTTACCTTCTTTAGAAAATTGCTGGTGCTACTGCTGAAATGTGCTATAGTGATGAGCCTTTTTCTTTTCAATTTTATTTCATACTAAATCAATTTTTAAGGTCGTTTGATTTTATTAACTTTGGAACATAGTATTTAAAACAGTGTACCCATTTCAGACTCTTGTGTCATGAAAACCCATGTTCACTTCAACATTATTTATTATATTTATTTTTAAAAATTATTTAACTTCCTTAACTATTGACTTTAAACTGACGTGACTAGCACTTCAGTTCTTTCCTTAAAAGGAAATCAGTTTCTTTTATTGTTATTCAATAAAGTTTTTATTCAATTTCGATTAAGTAATTTGACATTAAAGGAGTTGTTGTTATTCAATGAAATTTTTATTCAATTTCGACCAAATAATTTGACATTAAAAGAGTTGTTGTTATTCAATGAAATTTTTATTCAATTTCGACCAAGTAATTCGACGTTAAAAGAGTTGTTGTAATTTGAAAATGAATTGTTTTAATTGTAAAATATGAGAATTTCTTGACATTTACGAAGTTTAAAAAGCTATAGCAGATTATCTGAAATAAAAAAATTTGATTATTATATGTTACTGATAATAATTAAACTATCAATTCTGAATGCAAAGGGTATCTTCATAGAAAATTACTTCTCCATTTTCGATGGTGCAGTTACTATTAGTGTTGTTTTTTTAAAAACAAGGGTTCCTGTTCCTAAACTCTGACATATCTTTTTGTCTGGAAGAATAGTAACATTTCACATAAATGTGAATAGTCAGCTCCTTTAGAAAAATTTGAATATCTCTTCATAAACCTCTTTTAGTAAGGTTTAATGATGAAAAATTTTGTAGGAAATAACTATTTAATTTTTATATAACATAAGCTGTGTTTATTTTATAATTCTTACATTTTGTGAATTAAAATAATAATATTGATATGGATATAATTGTTAATCCTAGTAGAATACCTTTGTCAGCTGTACAAAAAATGAGCTATTGTCATTTTACTGGAAGGGGTTAATGGCGTTTTAATGTTTAAGGGGCAGTCAAATAAAAAAAAAAGAAAACAACTACAAAAGAATCGTGTGGCAGCGAATTTTGTGTGCTCTAGCACTGTAGGCCACAAAGATAAGAACCACACATCTCTGCTCAGCTCCAGAGCAATTTACTATTACAACTTTACAGACCTGTGCATTTTCACATACATTTCTCTTACCTTTAAGATAACTGTTTTGACTATTGTGTTCCCACTTAGACAAAGAATGTATTTTATGGCAAATGTTTGATTTTCATTTGACTCGAAGACTAACCCTTATATATTTAGATGCTTGGTTGTACGTGTAAAAAAAAGATGCTTAATGGTACATGTAATTATTTTATAAGAATGATTTAGACTAAATAAACTATTTTCATTAATAAATTAAGGGTTATAAAATCCTGTTGTGAATAAAACCGTAATTTATGTTAGACAAGTGAGAAGCATGATAAATATTCGAATGCAAATTGCTCAATATTCTTTTGAAAAAGAAAACGGTTGTTCAAAACATTTTTTTTTTTTAATAGAAATATTGAATGAAGTGCAATTCTAAATCATAATGCTTGCTTGGCTCAGGGCTAAAAATTATTAGTGTAATCTGCTAATCTGAATTAAATGTTAAAGTTAAGCTCATGAAAATGTTTTTTTTTTTTTTTTTAATGCTACAAAGCATTCTGTTCTAGGTAAAAATGTTAAAGGGATTCCATACTGTTGGAAAAAATATTCACATCTCATTTGATTTAGATGGTATAAAAAATTACAAAAGAGATAGTACAAAATTTTCCCTAACTGCATCTATTCGAGGTAAATAAACTGTGCTGTTAAAATAGTGATATAAGTTATACAGTATGTAATAATTACGCAATTATAAATAAAATATTTCTCAATTAACATGATTTCTAATTAAACTTAGAAAAAAAAAATTTTTTGAAAATTAATAACTTTTTGAGAAAGTTAGAAAATGAGTTTAAAAGTTTTCTTACTTGTTAAATTTAGGTCTGTATGATTAGAAAAGTTTTCTTTAAGCTCAGCAGCTAGTTATAGGCAATACTAGAAGAAATTTTTTTCATTAACTTAATCTCTTTTCTTTATTTATTGTAAACAGAGTTTTCAAGTATTATATGTTTTGGTACATGTGGTGTGATATTAATTTGAATCTTATTCTGTGTCAATTAAACTGTTAAAAAGTCATTGAAAGTGCCATTAAAATTGCAAAATCTATGTTGCTGAAATATATTTTTATATGTAATTATTTTTTCAAAAATATTGTGTGAGGCTGATCAAATAATTATGTAAGCAAGTGCATATTGGGATATTTGTTAATCTGCGACTTCCATTTGTTGCAATAATAGGAAGATTTGCTCGGTATAAATCTTTGATTATTTAACCTAGATTTTTCTCTCTATTCAGCTGGGTTGTTTTCTTGTTTTACAAATCCATTTCTACCTCATAATTCAATGAAAAGGAGGAATAGAGAGCGCTATGCAGTATTTAGATTTTCCTAGACAACAAAGATTGCTAAAATATTTTTCTGATAAGATTTCAGATCTAATCTGATAGTCAGATTTATTTGATTTAAATCCTATTTTTTAATTGAAATTGAATTTTTTTAATTTTTACTAGCCAAATCATCCGATAAAGTGTATTATCAATGCTTAATATTATTTAAAAACAATAATATGGCTAAAATAATTAATATTTCAAACTAAAATAATTCAAAAATTATTATTTAATAATTAGTACTAACTAATCACTGATAAATAAAATCATGATTATTTTTGTTCAAGTCAACCTAAAATTTTTTTTTCCTGCTTTGATCATAAAGCATAGTAAATTGTGTAGATAACTTTTTTTATCATTTAAAATTCATTAATTTATTTTATACAGCATCATAGCTAGCAAGTTGTTATGCAACCTGATGCAAAATAAATACTATTAAAGCATTGGAACACTTTTTGTTCCCAGAACTTTTTGTAAATATTAGTGAATTAGTTCGTGTTTTATAAATAGATTTTGTCATCATCCAGAAATAAAGAGTGCTGAAAAAATCTTAATAGTTCTTTTTGAAATATAAATTTTTTAAAAAAAAAATTAATGTTTTTTTTTTTTTTTTTTTTTTTTTTAATAATTTATGTGTCATATATGATTTGAAAATAACTGAATCCAGATCCTTTCTCCCCTCAGCAAAAATTAACCTCAAATCAACTCCTGCATGCTTACACAATATTTGAACAGTTCCTGTAGTAAAATATATTTATTGACTTATATTATAGTAATGCATAGTTCAAAATGCATCAATCCTAGTCTTCCTTTTTTAATTAATGGAATTATATAATGAAATATATTTTCTCAAATGAAATGAGACATTGTGAAAAACATATGTTTAAAGCTATTTTTCTATCAAACTTAACTTATAATGACCATATTTCATGTGATGTTAATTTTAAGTCAATAAACGTTACAAATGGCAATAGAAAAATGAAAATTCGAGTATTTATTTCATTTGTGTTCTTTAATTATTTATGCTATTTAATGACACTGTCATAATGTTCTTTAGATTAAAATATGTATTTCTTTTATATTTTTGCCAAAAAATATCGAATTTGAAATTATTTTTTGTTCACCACGCACCATTTCCCCATAAAACTGAGTCCCTCAGTAGACTGATCGTTAAGACACGGTTCCCAGTTGATCACCAAAGTCAAGCAACATTGGCAGCAGTCCGTTTGCGGGTGGGTGGCTACTTTGTTCAGTCTGTGTCTGTCTTTTTTTTTAAAAGATGGTTTATATTTCGTTGGTGTCCCGCAGTGGACTGATCGTTAAGACACGGTTCCCAGCAGATCACCGAAGTCAAGCATCACTGGTTACGGTCAGTGTGCGGGTGGGTGACCACTTGGATCAGTCTGCGTAGGGACCGAGGGTGTGCGGTATGGGTCCTCGTTAAACTGTGCTGCCGTAAATGAACAACAACAACAACCCTCAGTAGACTGATCGTTAAGACACGGTTCCCAGTAGATCACCGAAGGCAAACATCGTTGGCAGCGGTCCGTGTGCAGGTAGGTGACCACTGTGTTCAGTCAGTCTTTTTTTAAAAGATGGTTTATATTTCGTTGGTAATTTTCTTTTCAGTCCAGTAAAATTAGACATTTTCTTAGGAAAATTTAAAACTAAAATTTTGTTTTATAGAAATCTTTGTTATGTCCGTATAAATGATACCTGTACACTTCCTTACTCTCCTCTCTACGTTTCCCCCTGCTTTGACAGAAATGAAGGGAGGTGATTTGAAGGAGTAGAAAATGAATTTCTTCTACACCGGCAAGTGAGGCATTATTTGCAATGCATTTTGATAACGTTACAATTTTCCCAAGAGTGCCACAATTCTGCTAAATGGAAGGTTATGGTTTTTTCAGATTCATTTTTTTGAAAATTAAAATTGCACTTATTTCACAATAAAATATATAGTCAGTTTTTCTTTGTGGAAGATGTATGTATTTCCTGATAGAAAGTTTAATATCTCCCGAAGCCGCCGTTTCCACACTTCTGAACTTGAACCAAAAAATAGCGACCTTCAGTCAGGGATGCCCAACACTATTTTACATAATAAATTTGTCCCGCATTGGACTGATCGTAAAGACACGATTCCCAGTAGAATAACAAAGTCAATCATCACTAGCTGCGGTCAGAAAGTGGGTGGGTGGCCAATTTGATCATCCTGCGTATGTACCGAGGTTGCTCGGTATCGGTCCTCGTTAAACTGTTCTATCATAAATTACTCGATTTCGCGCTCTAGATCGTGGGGCTACCAAAGCAGGGGGGCCATCCCCTCTGCAGAGGATCAAAATTACGATTGCATGTCTTCAGATCTGGAAACATCCTTAGGGATATTTCCCACACCGTTGCCAATAGCCCATTGTGCAGCTCTAGTGTTACGTAAAGTACCAACCATTTCAAATTTGATTCATAAACCTACATACTTTTATCCTTTCCAAAAAAAATTTGCTTCATGGGCGTGTTTGAGACTGGGCGGTTGGTATTTATCCCTCTCAATAATTAAAAATCTCTGAAGCTCCCCTTCAATATTTGAGACAAAGAAAATTTGCATGGGTCCAATATTACAAGTGTACGAAGTTGAAAATTGATAGCCGTTAACCAAAAACTTGGTCAGCTATTTAACACTTGCCATAAAATTAAATTAAAAGTACGAACCTGCGATCTGTCGCTGTCCGGGGCTTTCAACTATATTGGTTTGACTTGTGTATGCGCTACTTCAGTGAAGCGCTTGTATGCTATTGACTTTTAAATGCCGAGGTTCATGGTGTCTTCAGAGCCTACGCCTTCGAGCCAGGGATCTTAGTGTTTCACATTTTGCAAGTTTTTTATTCATTCATAAATTATTCTTGCTTTTATTATGGAATGGGGAAAAAGAAGTCTTTATGAAACTGGAAAACCAATAGCTGAAGGGTATCACTAAAAAGAAAATGAAAAGATCTAATCACATGAATGACTTAAAAGAGTTGAGCTGAAGGGCAATATTTCCCGGCCATTGAGAGTATAGTTCGTAAGTTTTTTTTTTTACTTATTTATTGCATTGGTTTGTGTGCTCATTGCAAAGTGCGAATTACCCTTATCAAGCTTTTCTGCAGTAGACGGATCTTAAAGACATCGTTCACAGTAAAACACTGAAGTCAAGTATCACCGGCGGTGGTAGCGGGTGCGTGAGCGGGTGCGTGACCACTTTGATCAGGCTGCAGGATCGCGGGTTCGCAGTATTTGTTCTCGTTAAACTGTTCTACCACAAAGTATTTGGCTGCGTTCGCAGGTCGTCGGGCTACCACAGCGGAGAAACAATCCCCTATGTTGAGGATCAAAATTGTGATGGCATATCTTCGGATCAACCTAAATCAGGGCTCGAAAAACCGCCCGTCCTCGGCTGTCAAAAACTCCCCGCAGGCAACGAATTTCTGGAATCCGACGTCCGCGCGGACGGCCATTTTTCCGTTAATGTTCGTGATACATTTTCAATTTCAAACTCAAAAAACGCAGTACCCTCGGATAAATTGACATTCCAGATAACTTGACCTTTGTCATTTAAATTATTTCATAAAGGAAATACTAGGTTACTATTAGTAACCTTGTATTTCTTTCATTACTGTATAATGTAATCCTAGTAACTACTAATTCATAGTGCAATTTATATAAATGTTTGTAATAAATAAGAGAAAATTATATTTTTATTTATTTAGAAGCTACGGGTTAGTTTCAAAGGAGGACGGGTACATTGTTGAATGGACAAGCCGTCCTCGCGGACGGGTAAAGTTTCTGAGTTTTTTCGAGCCCTGACCTAAATTATGCTTCCCAGATCGTCGCTCGGGGTTACAGTGGGATTCGAATCCGCTACCTTCACTCTACAGAACGTTTAACGGAACAGTGAGATAGCTACAGCTAATGCCCAGCACCTAGTCCCATTTCTCAAAACCCTTTCCTTTTAACAGTCATGGCCGGAATGCCGCGTAATTTTGAGCTCAAACAGACAACGTGGGCAAAGCCTTGGACTAACCCTTTCTTACCCTGTATGTAGGTACTTTTATTTATGCCGCACTAGAGCTGCATAATGGGCTATTGGCGACGGTCTGAGGAATATCCTTGAGGCTGATCCGACGACATGCCTTCGCAATTTTAATCCTCCGCAGAGGGGATGGCTCCCCTGCTTTGGTAGCCCGACAACCAAAGTCAACCGCGCGAAGTCGAGCAGTTTACGGTAGAACAGTTTAACGATGACCGATACCGCGCACCCTGGGTCCCTACGAAGACTGATCAACGTGGTCACCCACCCGCTTACTGACCGCAGCCCGTGAGACTTGACTTCGGTGCTCTACTGGGAACCTTGTCTTTACGATCAGTCTACTGTGTGACTTTTTTACCCTATATCTTTTCAACTCTTTCCCGACAGATTTAATGTTTACCTCGATGCATATGGACGCTGATTATTCATTAAGTACGACTTATGAAGCCCTTGTGATTTTTTTTAAAAAAAAAAAAAAAGGAGATAGCATAAGTCAGAGGAGGACATCACAATGATACATCCTGAGTTACGGCGTGATTCGAACCCGCTACCTTCACGCCACAGAATGCTTAGCGGAATGGCGAGACAGCACAGACAGGAACCTCTGCAAACTACTAAGACGGTTCATAAGCCCTTGTTAACATATACCTCTAATTAGATTAGGATATTACAAAGATACTTCCAGTTTTATGGCGACATTCGAACCCCCTGACCCCCACGCTATAAGGTGTTCGACGGATTTTGAGACTGCTCGGCCAGGAATGTGTTTATCAGATGTTGAGCTGAAAGAAATAGGCGGGGGCAGCGTTTCCAATAAAATTTAATTCATTAGGGTTTCTACAAAATTTCCACTTATTTAAAAGATATACGTTAAAAGTATACACATAAATTCTCTGTGACTGCTAGCCCCAACGCTTTCATATTTTATTCCCTCCATTACAAGTAGTTTGTACTTGTTGAACTGTGTTTTTAAATTTTTACAATTATGAATTTACAGAACAAAGAATTGAGAGGATTCCTTCGCAATGTGTTTCGGGATATGGACATAATGACTTCTAAGGCTCTTGTCGTAAATTATTCTAATGATGAACTTTATGGTAGATTTATGAAGCAGATGAGCGTTTTTTACCAAGCTTTTGGTCCCATGCACAGGAGTGACTTGGAAATGTTTTTTACATCGGCGGACATCATCTGGGACAATTTGGATTCCTTGTTAAACTCCCATTTCGCCAAAATACTCAAAGAATTTACTAATGCATTCCTCATTTTGATGTATGCTTATAGTTTTGCTTTTTCTCTTATAGAGTTTTGTAGACGGAGAACTGGCCATGGATACTTTAAAATAGTTTCGAAATTTATGAAAGATGAGTTTATTGTTGTTATCGCTGATCAGTTTTATGCTGGAGGTGGATGGAAAGGATTGAGCAAGTTTTGTGCGGCACAGAAATTACTTGAAGTATTAGACTTCATAAACGTATGTTACAGTGCGAAAGGAAAATTGCTGACTTTCGTTCAAATTAAGTCTGTTAGAACACGCGAGCAGGATCGTGTGGATTATAAGGGAGGTTTCCTCGATTTCGGGATACATAGTGAACGGACGCTTAATTTATTGAAGAATAATCTTGAAGACTTCGAAAGATCTGTTTTCCTAACTTATGGGGAAGAAATTAGCAGATACCCTTATTTTACCCGTATGCTTACGATATCGTTTTTAAAAATGAACTTAGCCTTGGATCATATAGCAAGGTATTTAAATCCACCTGACGCAGCCAGAAGAATTTTAACGTGTCCATTATTGGATTTCTTCGAAGAGACAATATTAGACTCAGAATAATTTGAATGAAAATGTTAACTCTTACACGAGGCACTAGTGACACAGCAGTATTTTCTTCGTGAGATGTTATTTGAATGACACACTGAAAATATGTACGACCGTGCGAATTAAAATCGTCGCACAAATGGTTCCATTAGGACACGGAGGAAGTTCTGACTTCTCCTTGATACGTTATTTGAATGGCTTTACAAATGAGTACAACTATGTGAATAGAAATGTTTATTCACGGCACTATAGTGACTCGGAGAAAATGCTAATTTCTTCGTGAGATGTTATTTAAATGGCGCTTTGCAAACAAGTACAACTATGCGAATAGAAAAGTTTATATGCAATAATATAGTGACAGAGAAGTACTAATTTCTTCTTGATATGTTATCGCCTTGAAACGACAAAATGAATAAAAGAGTTGATTTGTAATTATGTTACTAACCTGACCAGAATACTTTTTTCTTCGAGATGTTATTTGACTATAGATCAGAATATTTTGTCATAAATTCTGATATTTCTTGATGGTTATATTCACGTGTGGTGAGTTTTATACTAATCTCTCGGATGTTTTAAATATTAAATTATTTTAATACAACTTCATGTTTCAGTGTATCTAAAAATTTTATATGCATTTTTAAATTATACCATGACTAGCTTGTGAATTCCAAGTTATAAATATTTGTGAATACTTTTATAAAGCAATCTATTATTACATCGAAACTTTGTTTACTCATTTTAAATTAAAATTTATACTATGCATTAATAAATTTTTCATTTTTTTAGCTGTGATTTTCAATTTGCTTGTAAGATTACATTCATATACTAATACGATCCAAAATCTGAAGTTATCAATTTTAAGTCAAAAGTTCGAAATAAATACGAATTTGCAATTCTTCTGCTGCCAGTTTGCGAATCTTCCCAAACAATTGTTAAGCTTTTTATGGTAACAAGGTTTGTTACCATAATAAGTTAAAACAATTGATGGGTTTTAGCGCCGACAACATGAATGGCTCTACAAAGTAATTGTTATATCCAAAAGGAGGATAGGGTATATTTTGTGCCACGTAGACTGAAGGGAAAAAAATGTGAATAAAACACTAAGTATACACATAGCTTTGGTTCTATTAAACAAGAACATCGCTCAGTGTCTAAACCCTAGTTTAAGTTTTTGTTTTTAGAACCGAAACTGTTCATCTCTGTATTTCATTTGTGCTTTATTTACATTTTTTGGCTTTAGTAATTCATTATTTCAGTAAAATACTGTGTCCTTGTTATGATTTTAAATTATTACTTTGCTCTGTACTTTCGGATTAATTTTAAAAGAGCACTTTTTTAATTTGTTCACACTTTCGTTGGCAAGAGGTTCTTTAATCATCAATGTTATTACTTATATAATTATATAGTTGTTGCCATAAAAGTATGCGTAAGTAGGGGTCATAAAATTAGTATTTAAGTTAGGAAAAAGTAAAAATGCTATCAAACTCTGGGGAAGTCTGGATTAAAGTAATCAAAACCAGTTTGATTGTTCGACAAAATGTGATGTTTCTAATAGTTATACAATTTCACCTCTTGATTTCCTTAGGCAATCAAATAGGTTTTAATGTTTATCTCGCCTTTTTCGTTAATTATTTGTCGTTTCTCGTTAATTATTTGTATTTATTAGTTTTGTCACGCTGCTTATACAGTAATTTGAGATCACCAGAACAATCATGAGTTATGGAAAAGTCATCTAGCATCGATACTTTTATCCGGCGTCTTATTTATCATAAAATAATTTCTTTAGTAAAATATGCAATATTTTCACGAGGTAAAGGGCGTCATTACAATTTTTAAATATTAAAAAGGAATCTTCAATAACTGAAGCGTAAACGAAGAAAGAAATCGAACTTAAATTAATTTTGGAATGTACGGGAACTAATCTTTTTATTTATTCGAGTTATGCTAATTACAATGACTAAAATTGAATTTTTTCGTGGTTGTTATAATAAAACCAGTAATTTCTATCAAATCAAACATTTTTAAATGATACTATTCTTATGTATGCAAAGCAAATTTTAAAATGCCATGTCAAAGCAAATTTAAAAATTCAGTTTCATACAAATCAGATTGTTTCTCTTTCATAAAGTACAATTTTTTCAGTGTTACCGTAAATATTTATAATAATCAGCTATAAATGTCTAAGGAATGTGCGTTTTAAGATAGTACACCGTAAAAACCCGTTGTTACTCTTTCAAAAAAATCCAATACAGAAAAGTGATTCTATTACATTATTTAACAGACTGTAAGATGCCAAGAGAAAGCTTTTAATAATCGTCATACCTAAAGTTATGTTTCAAATATATAGTAATGTGAATATATAGTATTTTGAATTAATACTTAAAAATGTCTCATTTTTTAATAAGTTTGGTAGATTAAAATAGATTGAACTAACAATTAAACAGATGAAGCTAAAAGTGATTGAAAAAGTAATTACTGTTATTACTTTCGAATTGAGCAGTTTCACCGAATTTAAATAAGCTTACAATTAATTAGTGAACATACACTAACAATCTTCCTAATTTATACACTAACAAAGGAAACATTTTTACAAGTTACCGTCAACAGCCTACTTTATTGTATCGATTAATATAAATGCAAGGTTTCTTTTTTCTTATTCAAATATTTTGCAATTTTCAAGCAGATTCAAAAAAAAAAAAAAAAAAATTCGCACGAAAAAGGCTTGCCGTGATAATTTAAAAAAAAAAAAAGTATAAAAATAAAATTGTAAAAATAAAATTATTCTTCTTTACTGAATTGCGATCCTTGTTTGGAAACAAGTGTACATTTTAGCTAAATTTTTCCCTCTCTGTTTTATACGACTTTTTGACATCGTTAAAGTGCCTCATTGCAACAAAAACGCAATAAAAAAAAAGTTAAGTTTCTTTTCCTGGATCTACTAAAACACAAAAAGTGTAAAAAATATACAATAATGATTGGTTTAAAAAATTGTACAAATGATTAGTAAAACTAAAAGCAGTGATTAATCGCACGATGTTTAATTGAAATGTTAATATACCGAAATTTTAAACAGGAAACAGAGTTTTTTTTCTTTTAAAATGCAATGATCTTATTTCAAATTTCAATACATATAAGTTGGAATTAGACTACACGAATGATAAAATGTTGAATAAGTAAAAATATATAGAAAACAAGAGTAAAATTTATTTAGCCATCGAAAAATGTTTTGTAGTTTCAACTATAGGACGTTAAGTCTAAGCATGAAAGTAATGTAGACAAGTTTATGATAATTAGTACCTGAAGAAAACTGGGAAAAAAATTTGCATAATCTGTTCCTTTAAGAAGTTTAGGAATACTAATTTGGAAACATAGAACAAAGCTTATTTTTTATATTTTTTCTAGTTTTTAATTCTAATTTCTGGATTCATATATTCCATGGTATGTTTTGGGATTTAAGTTTTATGAAGTTCTTTTTTCGCAAATTAGATGTTTTAAGACTATAATGTGAAGATGTTTGACAGCTTCTTATAACTAGTAATTGATTTCGATAGAACCGATCAATTTAAGAAGTGTTTAAAAGTGATAAAGTCTAAAATTGCATGGATTTAAATAAAGTCTGAAAACATTTCCAAAATAATAATTGCAATAATAATAATACACGCGAAAGAGCTTCAAAAACATTTTACAATCCGTATTTCGTTTTATTTTATAAGCGGGACTCCGTAACCTTGTAATTTTGAATTCTACCCAGAAAACAAGGAAATTCCTGGATCAAGCAGTGGGGCAAACTATCCTTCGTGAACTTTTTATTGAAACTAGCCTGCATTTGCATTACATGGAGAGGAAAACCCTCACGGTTAGTCCGATGGCAAGGGGACTCTAACCAATGATCCGTCGACCACTGAGGATATTTTACATCAGCACTGTGGTTCATGCGAGCCAGGAGCAGAATTCGTATCAACATTACACAAAAAATTCAGTCCTGCAGTGGACTTATCGTTAAGACACGGTTCCCAGCAGATCATCGAAGTGCGGGTGAGTGACCACTTGGATCAGTCTGCGTAGGGACCGAGGGTGTGCGGTATTGGTCCCCGTTAAACTGTTCTACCGTAAAGTGCTCGACTTCGCGTGCAGATCGTCGGGCTACCAAAGCGGGGGTGCCATCCCCTCTGCAGTGGATCGAAATTGTAATGGCATGTCTTCGGATCATCCTCAGGGATGTTTCCCAGACCGTCGCTAATAGCCCATTGTGCAGCTCCAGTGCGACGTTAATGAACTACAAGAACAATCCTCTGAGCCACCTCGGCTCTCTAAGTCTGTATTTGAGTTTTCTGTACAAATCTGGATTCGGGTCTGTCTTAATGTATTTATAGACAAGCTTGGTAAGTTTGCGAATTATGTCAAAAAGCGGAAAACTTGTGTTCTTACAACAACTATATGTATGTGTTCTTACAACAACAGTTCCCTGCCTCCTACACAGGCCGGTCGGCATTAAATAGCAATAATAAAACCCTTATTCTAAGGGGTTTTTTTTAAGAATACAAAAGGGTTAAGTGGAGCCGTTCACCAGAAAACCTATTTCAATAATTATCCAACCGACTTTATCCTTAGATAAATTAAATCACTATTGTTCTATATCTATTCATTCGACTACAAATCAGAAACTTGTTTATTTTTATTTTTTTATATTTATTATTTTTTTTAAAATCTAAATAAGGGATAAAATTTAACCTTTGTAATCTTTAAAAATGTTAGATTTACGGAAAAATATCGACTTTGCGAGATGACTTTTGCTATCTAGGGTTAATTAAGTACTTTTCTGCTACTTGTATAGTTTGTTTATCGAAAGAACTCCCCTAGCCACAAAGTCTAAGGAGTCTTCCATGGGAACAAGAAATAATGCATATCAAAGAGGGGAGCCTCTTCCACTGATTCGCTCGTAACCATAGGCACCGACAATGCTCCATACGAATGGTGAGGGTTGTTCTTTCCATAGACAAACTATAAACGATGACTTCGGGACTTTGGCTTTCTCTGTCACAGTTGTTTACTTAGTTCAATAATGACAAATTTTTTGAGCTCTTTCCTTTATGGCTCTACAACTTACAATGGGTCTTTACTTGTTGAACAATGTTGATCTAAATCCTTAGTTTAGTTCATTTCGATTAGATTTTTTGAAACATTATTTAACCATCTCTTTTTTTTCGGGTTAAGTTTGTTGGTCTCCAATTTAGGATTTTTCAGTCCCTTATTTTTAGCAAAACTAGAAACTCTTTAAGAAATAAAGTTACTTACCTTAATTTAAAATTAATTTACATTAATTGAATTTGTCTGCTCCCTATTTTTAATCTCAATGTGTCAATTTTTCTTTTTTTTTTTAAAAAAAAAAGAACATTAGTTTTTATTATACATAGAAATATTCATAATTTTTTTTTATCCATGCAGCCATAGAAAAAAATGAAAGATTCTATTATTGCAATTTTTATATGATTACTTAAAATATGTTTGTTAATTTTTTGGTTTGCCATCACAGGTTTAATCTATCGTTCATTGTCTACTTACTTTACTTTATTTTACGCTTATTTTATTACGATGTTCGACTATTTTGGCGACTAAATGCTTGTGCAGAACGTTTTTAAGTCTGGCAGCGAAGCAAAGGTTCCGGATTGTGACAAGGTCATATGTTCGTGCGACTCACATCTGAGATAACAAGCGAACATACAAGAGTTAACCCTTTAAGCGTACTGAAGTAAAACGAACTTCAAAGAAACAGAAAAAACAGAGAACAACGCAAAAATCATCCAGAATTACGGCGGGATATGAATTAACAACCTATAAACTTCAGAGCGTTGGGTCGAAAAAATTCTCGGGCAAAGAACTTGGTTGTTGTTGTTCATTTACGTCGCACTGGAGCTGCACAATGGGCTATTGGCGACGGTCTGGGAAACATCCCTGAGGATAATCCGAAGACATGCCATCACAATTTTGATCCTCTGCAGAGGGGATTGCACCCCCGCTTCGGTAGCCCGACGACCTGCACGCGAAGTCGAGCACTTTACGGTAGAACAGTTTAACGAGGACCAATACCGCACTCCCTACGAAGGCTGATCCAAGTGGTCACCCACCCGCACGCTGACCATAGCCAGTGATGCTTGACTTTGATGATCTGCTGAGAACCGTGTCTTAACGATCAGTCCACTGCGGGACGCAAAGAACTTGGAATTTAGGCAATAATCTATTTTGTTCCAAAGTAATTTTTTTTCCGTTGTTCTTTAGCAACGTTACCCTAGTTCCATTATTGTTACACGTGCATAATACAGGCTTGCGTGCATATTACAAAGTACTGTTTGGAACGAGGCAAGTTTGAAGAACAGATAGCACAAGTTAGTTTAGGACAGCACTATGATACATCCAGGGTTGTGGATTCGAACCCGCTCCCTCCTAGCTACTGAGCGTTTAGTGAAAGGGCGAGACCACTAAGCCGGAAAAGCCCGTCACGATAACTTTGGGCGTAAGTACAATGGACAACCCTTCATGGATGGACAAATCCTTCACAGTGTGTGTCACAGTTTGGAATCTTCATTCTGTAAGACACCATGATCCATGCTTGCAATTTTTAGTGCTTCATTACGCAACAATTCAACAAAGTATGTTTTCAAACAATCAAGGAACAACAAATCTTTAATTTTTTGCATTTAAGCCAGCAGACCTTTCTAAGCTGGTTGAAACTTTTCGCTTATATCGGTCACACTTATCCAATTATAATTGATATGGTATTGAATGCTATTTTTGAAATTTTTATTCAAAAGTCATCTTGGATTAACTTCTACGGTTGCACGGGATGGTAATAGATTTCAGTTTGGTAAATATTACAAATGATCTTGAATCATTATTTTGAATACTGATCTTGCTGACTTATAAAATGTACTTAACTGATTGCGTATGTGATTATTAATACTTTATCGATTATACTTAAAACTATATTTTAAGAGTTTGAATTAATTTTTATTATTTATTGCATGTATTAACTTAACGTTAAAATTTTCTGCCACTTATGCTACCGCAAAGTTAAAACAAGTACAAATTAAAAGTCACACAAATCGGCATTTTTTCTCGGCAAGATAAGATCTCCATTCGAAAATACATTAATTTCAGTTTTAATCTATTTTGTTACGTTTAAGGTGTTTAAAGTGTATTGAATAAGTAACTCAACTATGTCTAATTAAATGTTTGTTGCACTTATTAATCATGTTAAATTATTTTTAATTTCACAATGTGAAGTAACTTTGTATTTTCGTACTGTGGAATTTTTCCCTTTCCAAAACTATAAATTTATGAAGATTTTGTAGTAGTATTACATAGCAGGATTTTTCTTATTTATTTAACTATAAATTCCAGATTTATCATTGAAGTAATTAATAAAAGTCAGTGTTCTGAATGTTTGATTTTCGCTCACAGATTTGTTGTTAGACAATTCCCTATAGACCAGGAGTTTCCAACTTACATGAGGCCGGGGGCCACAATTAACAACACAAATCAAATAGCGGGCCGCAACTTTATCAAAATTTTATGTAGGACTCTTTTATGTTTGAAGGAACATTAAATATTACTGTCAGATTTTTACCAAGTTGTACAAAACAAAAGTATTGAATCACAAATTAAAATAAGAAGTTAATTTTTAAAAATGCTTAATTGTTACTGATAATATTTCTAAAAATATTAAATAAATAATAAAAATTCGGGCTACAATAACTTTAATGTGCACCTTCGTATTAAGCAATTAATGTGCAACAGATATCTAATTGTTAAGATAGAAAACTTTAAAAAGGTTGGTATTAAAACTTACATAGTACCACACAAAATGTTCAATGAGAAAATTGAGGTTTGTCTGCTGCAACCACCAGAGAATAGATATTTACCTTTAAAATTTACAAATGTGTGTGTAAATATTTTCGTCCAAAATGAGTGGTTTCAAAAAGTTAAATCGGAGAATTTCTTCGAGAAAATTTGATACACACAAGCTGAATTATATTCATAAAATACAAAAAAAAAAATAAATAAATAAATAAAAAAGAGTAACATACATGATTATTTCTGTATTTGAATAAATATTTTCTTAGATGCAAAATGCGAGAAGTAAATTTTTTTGCACCATTGGTATGTTAAATTTATCAGAAAGGAAGAAATTAGGTTTCTATTAACGAGAAAAGTATTTTAAACCCATATAGAGTTTTTACGAAAATTGTGCGCAAAAAAATGACAAATAATATATTTCGGTTCGCGGGCCGGATGCGACCCCCGGGCCGCCAGTTGGAAACCCCTGCTATAGACTAATCTAAAACATTTGATAAAAAAGTGAAAATATGGATTTAGTTTTGAAATTAATGCAAAAATCAATAAAAAAGCCCTACATACAGAAAAACCGTAGCACAAATCGACTGGGTAAAATAGTGCATGAACTAGGCGTAAAAACAGAAATTTCATAGCTTAATTTGAGTACTAACAAGGCATTTCATAGAAAAGAACTATATATTTTTATGTGTTTTGTTATTTCTTGATTAATTGAATGTAATAGAACAACAAAAAATTTAAACACCAACTCCCAACATGGGCAGGTGCTACTGCAATCTAGTGGACAGTAAAGACTTTTAGGGGAGGCTAATTTAGTTTTGAATATTCAAAGGAGTCTAGAATACAGGTTAAAAGTCGAAAACTTTTTCGTTTGGTATCGCAGAATTATTTACATTTCTAAGTTAACACGTGTTTCATTGAAGCAGTTACGTTATTAAATTTTTTTTTTTAATTGAAAAGACATTTTTTTTTAGCTATGACAAATGAATTGTCTTCTTGTGAATTTGAAACTTTTAAAGCTCATGCAGTTTCTCCACATTTTTCAAAAAACACTGAGATATTTAACTTAATTAAAAATACATTATTTTTTTCAAAAAATAAATACCTGGGAATTTAAAAATTATTAAATTTTTGAACTTTAGCCTCTCATATTTAATTTGTTTTATTAAAAAAAGTTTTTAATATTTTTTTAATTAATATATTTGTATAATTTATTGTGTTTAAAAATTCAAAGGAGTATTATAAAAAAATAATTAACTTCGAATTTCCTATTATTGTTATTTTATAAATATCATTCTTTAATTGGACTTCAAAATATGTTTCATTCAGAAACTTTATTAAAAAACATAGTTGATAGATCGTAGCAGACATTTCAGTCCTGTTAATGTTATATTCCCTTGCCATTCTGTTTTTCTCTCTTAGATATTGAAATATAAAATTTTTTAATAGGTATGCATTTTAAAGTAATGGTAATGATTTTTCTATTTTTTGCTTTAAACATTTATCTTTTTTTCAATAATATTTATATTTATTTATAATAGTTATCTTTTTTTTCAAGGAAGGAATTATTTGAAAACAATTTTTTTAGACTGCACTACCTGGAGTTAGTTAGCACAGAAATCCTTATTCATTTATCAAACATAACAATCATAATACATTATTACATAATAGTAAACACAATTACATAAATAATGGGATAAAAAAACGAAAACAAAAAAATAGTTTTCAACGAAACTTTCAAAATTTTTTAGCTAATTCATTAGAAAATTATGGGCGATCCTTCGTAAAAATGTTAATGTCTAATTCCATACTTAATAGTTTTTAAATAAATAACCATTTAAAATTAGATTTTCTGATACTGGAAATAATAAATAATTTACTAAACTACAAAATTACAATTAGGGCCCTGAAATATAATCATTGTAATAAAAAAAGAAAAAAATGGGATGAAAAGACTATGTATAAAATAGACTAATCAACAGATTGAATTGGGAAGACGCCGAAACGGCTGAGATATAATGAACCATGAAAAATTTCAAGTCAACCAGATAATATTCATTAACAAGATCATTTACTTCCCTCAAGACCTCTCATTTATTATTAAATAATAAATGAGACAAATAATTTAAGTATTCAATTTAAATTGCAAAGTGATAGTATGAAACCATTTTTATGCAAACGCTTAAAAATTTTACATACTGAGTTATTTTCATCAAAATTAGCATACGAAATATTTCCAACATAAATACATTGATCATTAGGTATATTTTCAATAACTTAAAGGCATAGTTGTAGATTATAAATGGTTACAGAAGTCTTAAGACTTAAAATAAGAAATCATTCATTTATTTTTTGTAAGTGGCCGCTTTGAAAATTTTTTTAATGGTAAAATACGACGATGCGAGCTAGGGATTTCTGTACTATAGGGGTGAGTCAGTAGCATTTAATTTAATTCTGAACACCGAGGTCATAAACTTAAAGATAACTTTGTTATCAGAACAAGAATAGGTTATTCTTTTTAAAGTATTTAACAAAGAGCTGAAGTATTTGAAGGATCTATATAGATTTACTCACACTTCCATTTTTTCTTTTAAAGCAACTCCTGGTAATTTAAAACAACTGCTATATTTATGGCTATCAATACTGTTGGTAATCGAAAAAAACTTACAAAAATAAAAATGCTCTAAAACGAATTAATTATTTTATTAATTATATGATACATATTTTTTTCTCTGATCAGCATAAAAATTCTGTAACGTTGTATGATACAGAGGTTTTCCCTTCAAAACTTGGGATGAGCAAGACATAATCTGAAATAAAAATTTCAATACATTAATACTCTAAGGATAAGTGCAACTCTATTATTTTATGGAAAATAATAAATATGATAAATGCAGAAGAAAGGCAATTAAAACCATAAAGATATTTATTTTCGTTCTTACACTAGAGTTCATGCAAATTGAAAATAATTTTAAATTTAATAACTTCATTCTAAAGGATGCCACTTGTAGAAAACATTAATATTAAAAAATATAGGTTTCAAGGTGCAAATATGTACAATTCCTAATATTACATCCAAGCATATCTATTAATGGCGAAATTTAGTGTCCTACTAGTTATACATGCAAGAATAGAAACTTTCTGTCAAATTTGCTCAGTGTAAGGCATGACGTCCATAGCAGAGCAAATAAAGTTAAAATAGATCAAAAATATGCAATTGTATGTATAATTTTCATTGAACAATTAACTGAATATTGTTTGCTTATTCCAAATATCATTAAAATTCTTCTTTTTTATTTCTGTATAGATAATATGCAAAGTAAAAAAAATTTTTTAAATATATAAGATGTTGCAAAGGTTTAAGATATAATGAACTAAATCACATCATTAAAAAGGTAAAAGCAACATAGATGCAAACAGGTAAATTGTACATACTAAATAACATTATTTGTAAGAAATATGACATATTCTTATGCCTTCACACACAAATTGTTTCAAAATGTTTGAAACAAAATAATTGTTAAGTGTACTTACAATAAATGTTCTCATTTTGCTTAATTATAGCTTAGTGTTCTACTATTAGAACATTTTTTTAAATTAGTTTTGTAATTGGCAGATTGTTATAATATTATTTCATATAATATTAATGATATCATAATATTAATTTGTGAATAATATTTCATATTTAAGATATTTATATATAGTGCAGTGTATCTAACCCGTCATTTATCATCTTCCTGCCGAATTCAAGGTCAAAGGGGTTGAAGTGCCTATTCAACGTTAAAGGTCAGAATTATTTTCAAATAAAATTAGAAATTTTAAAAGCAAATTTCAAAGTTACAACTGAGTGTATGTCATCTTCACAAAGAATGACTCTCTTAAAAATAACTATTTAAAATTTCATCTTTTATATTTTTGCATCTTATAAAAATTTGTAATGAATTGCCAATTTGTGTTTTTATATTTGTCAAAGTCTAGCATTACATGTTATCTAGACAGTATAGTATAGACAGAAAGTGTTACAAACAGATCTGATCCATTTTTACTTAATTTTCTAAGAAAGGGAGCAACACTGAATTGGTTAATGTTCTTGCAATTATATACATATACCATTTTTTTTTTAAAATTTACATTCGTGAATGCTTGTTTTTAAACTAATTACATGTCTTTATTAAACACTAAACAAACTAATTCCTCTATTTTTTAAGTATAAGCTACACAATTTGCACTTTTAGTTATCATCCAAAATAATTGTCTTTATACAATTTTTTTCATTATAATATCTTTGAACTATTGTTTTAAACTGAATAAAATGATTTGGTGGGTTACACACTGAAGAACCTTATTTTAAAATGCAACAGAAATTTGGAACTTGACATAATCATTTATCTATGTTTTAAAAGAAATTGTGCAACTTTTTTCCATAAGTTCTATGAATGAAAGATTTATTGAATTAGACACATCATCCTTACCTCTTTAATACTCCATGCACAACTTCAGATAATTTCAATTGATGTACGTAATTGTTTTATTGTATTTATAATTTTATCTTAGATAAATTATAGCATTTATTTGCCAATGTACCACTTTGCCTACTTTCATCAAGTACTAGAATAAATAATTAATACTTCTAAAACATATTAAGTATAGCATCTTCCGATCTGCTTCAAAACCTATTGTTTGGTACAACATTGTGCCATTAAATTTTACATTTATTTAATCAATTAAAATAAAAATTAACATTTACTGTATCCAGAGTATAACAAATTTGAATTTGATGTTGTAGCAATTGTGAAGCACAAAAAATACTAAATACAAATCCTTTGCTAAAAATAGTTCTTAGCTCTAGATTACAAACGAATTTCTACATTGTGAAAACTAGCAATTAATATGCTTCATTAAAGAACACATATTCCACACATTACAAGATGTATTTGAAGCAGAAGCAAACTTTTTTTTTACGGTAATCTGCCTTCTCATAGCTCCAACTTCAAGACATTTTAAATCACTAAGATTGAGATCTGTATTCTTTAAAAGACAAATCAATATTAAAAAATAAATTATTACAAAATATTGCATATACATTATTGTAAGAACCTTAACCAATTCAGTGTTGCATCCTCTTTTAGAAAATGAAGTGAAAGTGGTTCAGGTCCCTTTGTAACACTTTCTGTCTATTTTATGGACAGGGAGACCTCTGGTGGTCCTTTTGCACTGAATTATATAACTGGGCATACTCTTTTCATAATGCTATAAAAGTTAATTGTTACAAAACATGCACCAGGGTCGTTCTTCGGGGTGGGCAAACTGGGCAGCTGCCCAGGGCCACCAAAAACCCAGATATTGCAATTTTTTCCTACCTTTTAGTCCTAGTTCTACCTCTGCCCCAGTACAAAAGGTTAATGTACAGCAAATTATCATGCTTGCAATGTGCAAAATAATTTCACTTTGAATTAAAATCAGTACTACTTATTTTTTCTATAACCAGTAAAGATCACTTCTAAATCGTTTGGAACGGTTTGGTAAAATTTTTGGATTTCATTTTAATATTGCTGAACAGAAAACAACTAACTCTGACTTATTAACTTATTGCAATAATATAGCGACTTTGCTTGATATAAATGGACAAGATTTATTTACAGAAATGACAGTTTTTATTTGTTCTATCCCAGAAACAATAACCTCATCATTCAAAATTTTAAAGCATTTGTACAAAGACAACCAATTATTGTGATTATTTTAAGAATTCTTTGTAACCATTGCTACTGCAGAACGTTCATTTTCAAAACTGATGAAACCAGGGTATCCGCACACCTGGAAAGTCATGAATTTTGGTATTGAACAAAATTTGTCATGATTTTAACTATTTTAAAAAAAAAAAAAAAAAATCATGAAAAGTCATGGATTTAGGTAGCCGAAAAACCTAATTTTTGAAATGTAATTTACCCCCTCCCCCCAATTTCATAGTGTTCCAAATATCTGAATTTGTAACAAAATCCCCACTCACAATCATATTTGATTAAAATATAAAATAATTTTATCATGTTCTTTAAAAATTATTGTGTTCTTTCAAAAACTGAAAGCAAAAACATTTCTAGAGCGAAATTATCTTTTACACTTCAGAATTTTTTTTTTTATCAATTTAAAATTTTAGCTGAAGCAAGCCAGTCATTGCCGAATTTTTTTATTTTGAAATGAGAACAGAAAAATCAGGAGTATTTCTTCCCTTTCTGATGAACAAGAAATCTTTAGAATGTAATTCTTCAGAAAAAAAAGAAAGAAAAAAAGTATTTGCTTTTGCATTTTTTTAACTATTTTATAGCTTCAACTCTTTCTTTACTCTGTTTTTTAAATTTAAAATCTATAAATATGAAGATGCAGAGTATAACAGTTTTGGTTATACCTATCATTTCAATGAATGTTCGCATAGTGCTTTTTTTAAATTTTTTGTTGTTTTTGTCGGTGAAAATAGTAACTTCGTTAAGTCATGAAAAATTCTTGGAATTAGTTATGGAAAGTCATGAATTTGAAAATCTAAACTCTAGCAGATATCATGTAAAACATATTTGAGATAAACGATGACTAATGCCCGCCTTTCATCTTTGGATTTTTCTATGGTAATAATCAATTGCATTATAATTAGTATGTCCATAATTGTAAGTAATAAAATTTATTTTCTTTATATTTAAATCTTGGATATATTTTAGGATCAACCAGAGTTTTGAACGTTAAACACAAGAATTTAAAAGAAATTAAATGCTTAATACATATTTTTAAACA
This sequence comes from Parasteatoda tepidariorum, assembly GCF_982258835.1. NCBI lineage: Eukaryota > Metazoa > Arthropoda > Arachnida > Araneae > Theridiidae > Parasteatoda > Parasteatoda tepidariorum. Next base: position 77,973,945 of record NC_141757.1, read on the forward strand.
TAATAAGTTTTATCAACCATGATAAAATGCCTTTTTAATCCAGGGTCGCTAAAAACCTAAGCACGCCTTTTACTTGCATTTTTATTTCATGTCAAGTGTATGTGTGATTCAGATTTCACATCATAGTTCATTTTATTTTGGATTTCGATGAATTTTAGTGCCAACTAAACTTCTTAACTATGTTTTATGAAAAAAAAAGTTATAAAAGGGCTTAACTATACATAAATTATGAGAAAAAGTTTAGTTGGATTATAAATTGGCATCACTTCAATACAATTATTAATTTTGTACGAGCCACTGCAGCACTACATGTAGCTGTGGTGGCTCAGGGGATAGAGCATTCGCCTCACAATGAGGTGAACCAGGTTTGAATACCAGCGACCGCTGGTTGGTACAAATTCTGCGCCCAGCTCACACCAACCACAGCGCTGATTTAAAATATTACTAGTAGAATAGAACGTGACGCCCGGTGGCTGAGTGGTAATGCTTCGCGCCACAGGTCCTGGGTTCGATCCTTGGGACAAGCAAGATTGACTCAGCCTTTCATCCCTTCAGTGGGTCGATAAATGAGTACCAAGCATGCTTGGGAGCTAAACACTGGGGGTTTCGAGTTCGGCTGACCACCTAACCGGAACATCTGCTCCTGCACTCCAGAGCTCAAGGTCAAGAAAACTGAATTGGGCACAGTAGGCCTTTATGGGCTGTCGTGCCACTGAGTTTAGAATAGAACATGGGTTAGAATCCTCTTGCTGTCAATCTAACCGAGCAGGGTTTTTGTGGTTTTTCTCTTCATATATCGCAGATGGGGCTTAGTCCAATCAAAACACCTACACAAAGGCTAGCTTGTCCTAATGCTTGATCAAGGAGTTTCCTTGTCTTCTAGTTTGGGTTCAAAACTACAAGGCTACGGAGTTGAACATTCATAGTCCTAAAATCAGAATTTGGCAGGCTCTTCTAATGTTGATTAGAAAATAAAATACACTGCAAGAATGTTTAATACTGCTTAAATTCGTACCCTAGGTTTTAAGATGAAAACACACAATTAGAATCTCATGTAACAATGTGATTAATAGTAAATTTTATTTTTAAAGAAAAGTAATAAATAAAAATAAATAATACCTCAACAACAATATAATCACCAGGAGTTGGTAATCTTTGAACATCAGAACAATTTTCTACAGCAATAGGAACCTGTGGATAAATTACTTTTGTGTTCCAATCATTTCTACCAGACCAATCTAATTCAGATCTTTTGCTGGGCTAGGGAGGGAAAATTCAGGCAAATGTTAAAAGGATTTACTTATTTGACAAAGATACATTACATATAAAGATTGCCCTAATGAAAAGAATGCACTGCAATCAGAACCAGAAATTTAGTAATAGTCTCTTTAGTGTTAGTATACTCTTTAAGTTTAAAAATATAAGAGAAGCTCACTGTAGATTGCATTTAACTGATTAAGAGTTCACATAAGGGGACCCGGAAAGTTAAAAATATCAAAATTTTCGAAAATACTTTTTTTATTTCATTAAATAATTTGAACTTTCTTCTTTCCAACGATACCAAGTTTATATTTCTCCGATTAGTAGAAGTATTTTAATTTATTTTTCAAAACACTCAACTATGTCAAAAAACTCGAGCAGACCAAATGGTTTCGGTTTCAATGCAGACGACATTTGACATCTCTTCGATTTAGTTTCGTTTCAAATTGTACAGTAAAGATACAGCTAATAATTTTTACTTATTTAAGCTTTTAGCTTTATAAGACTACTTCTTCTATATTTTAAGGATTGTTTTACTTTAACTTTCACTTCACTCTCTCTGTTTATCTTTTTGAAATATTGCGAAGCAAACGTGCTGTTTTGATATTTTAAAAACCATTTGTTCGTTTTAGTTCTTTATTTGTTAATATTATATTTTTGTTTTGTTTTATATTTATTACGTTGAAAAATCTATTTGTTTTTGTTAAATAAGTTATCAATAAGTTGTTTTATTTGATATTTCGAATCGCGTGTTTTGATTCAGTTTTATGCCATGGGTCGAACTACAAATGTTTTTAAAAAGCGTAAGGCTTTCAATTTCTTAGGAAGTAAATCAAAAGCACAACGTAGTCATGTTAATGTTGATAAAATTTCATTAGACGATTCATCATCTAGCCGTAAACTAAGTAGCGGTAATTTGTTTGAAAGTCTAAAGGATGAACAAATATCAAAAAATATAATTATTGAACTTGGTTTGTTATCAGAAGCATTGGAAAATGTTGCTTGCAAGAACTGTGGACATAAGTCGGTAAAAATCAATCTTGTTGGTAAAGACTGTGGGTTAGCTGTAAAACTACAAATGTTTTGTGAAAACTGTAGTTTTTTACATAATTTTTGCAGTTCTTCTATGCATAAGAGTGCTAACGGCGATACCTTTTATGCCCTCAATACCAGGCTTGTGTATAGCCTTAGAGCAATAGGCAAAGGTGCTTCTGCAGGTCAAGTATTTTGTGGATTGATGAACCTGCCACCTCCTCCCACAAAATTTGGCAAATATAATTTGATGCTCAAATCAGTAGTTTCTGATGTTTGTGCAGAGACTATGAGTCGAGCAGCAGAAGAGGTTATTTCTGAAAATTCAGAGGATATCGATAACCATAACATCGCTGTTGCTATTGATGGAACGTGGCAAAAACGAAGCGGTTTTTCTTCAAAAAATGGAGTTGTTTCTGCTACAAGTGTGGACACAGGAAAAGTAATAGATGTTGAGGTGCTGTCTAAACATTGTGTTTGTTTGGATAAAAAAAATCATACTGATAAATGCAAAAAGAACTTTGAAGGAAGCAGTGGCAAAATGGAAGTGGATGGAGCTCTAGCAATATTCAAACGCAGTGTCCCATTACATTCATTAAAATATGTGAAATACTTAGGTGATGGAGATTCAAAGGCTTTTACAAACATTGAAAAAGAGAATGTATATGGAGATGAAAAGGTACAGTAAAAATGACCTATTTAACATGGGCGATATACAGGATTCTGCGGGATTCCGGGTCCCCATAAGAGCATTTAATGTGAATGCATATAATACTGAAAAATACGTATTAGTACAATTTTTAGTGACTATTATATGGACATTTATTAATGATTTATGGGAAACAAATGATATAAAAATTTTCCATTGCTTCTGTTAAAGATATAAAATAATGGTAATTGAAGAGCAACAATTTATGACATCTGTGCAGCACTTTGTCTGAAAAAAGAAATTGTGCAATCACCATCTATCACAAAAAAACATACAACTTGTTCCTACAGTTCTGTTCTAGATATATCCATCTTAGCAAGACTTAACATTCTCTAAATGCTCTCATGTGAATTAGTGAAAATAGTTATAGTTCTGTCCTGCATTTCTTTTATCTATCATTTCTTTTATAACACTAAATAGTGATACTACAATTGCTTCTATATTTTTGATGCATGACCACTTTTCATTTTGCAACCCTTAAAAATAAGATAAAAATTCCATTTTTTAATTTATTTTATTGCTTTATAGTATTTTTTTCAGTTAGAGAAACTTTATTAAAAGTTATAAAAATGACGTCAATGCTGACTCATAGTTTTTTAAAATTCTTTTAGAGAATCTAGCACATCAGTTAAGTCCGACGGCCCAGTTTCAACCGCCGGGTACTAGTATTTTCCATCAGTATGAAAAGTCTGATTGAAAGAATAATTTGTCTGAGAAGTAAAGATGTCTGCTTCATTATGCACTGGACACTTAAACCTCTTAGACAAAATGTCTTTCAATTCATCTGAGGCAACATCATCATGCTGTAGGTCTTGCACTTTTGGAGCCATAATCTCCATGACCTAATTGGCCATCACAGTCTGTTGCAGGAGTGGGGTGTTACAAATTAATTATCAAACCAATATCAACTATCTCATAAAATAATGTAAAAAGCTCAAGTAAATAAGTTTGAAAAAATGGCTGCTAAAAGCAAAGTAAATAAAGTGTTAGTATGAGGTAATCATACCCTCCAACTTATGAGGATTTTGAAAATAATTTTTTCTAGTGGTAGCGAACCAAAGTAGAAATTTTTAAAGCAAATGGATCTCTCATAAAACTTTTATCAGAACTTAGGAATCTAGCCATATGGCCTGCACTTTTCTAAGTAATAGTGGACAAGTTACGCTAAAATTAATTTTTTTTTAAATATTAAGACATTAATTTTGCTACCGTCTGAAAAGAAGATTTCTGAAACTACGGAAATTCCGTAGCAGTTGGAGGGTATGGGTAATTAACGATAATAAATATTAGGATAAATACTTCATAACATAATTCATACAATGCATAGCATAATAATAAAATAATACAATATGTAATACAAAAATATTGTTTTACTCATTTTTTTTCTTTTGGTTTTTAAAAAATTCAACAGTTTTATAATATACAAAGTTTTGTAGAACTTACGCCATCTTTAGAAAGATTATATAAAAAAAATTGTTTTTCTTTACCTTCTTTATATTTATATTTCCTATCCTATAAAATCTTTGATAGTTTATAACTGTTATTTAAACAGCATGCAGTAGATTGGAAAAAAAGGAAAAAAACTTACACCTATGACTTGAACTAAGTGCTGATTGCCAATTTCTTTAGAATGAAGTTCCAAAGCACATTCTCTAAAAACAGCGTAAGCCTCATCAGCTCTTTGTTTTTTCACATCCTCAGGTACATTATCAATCAAGGTCTTATGAGCAATAGTTTTCTGTAAAAATTTATAAAAACAGAATCGTACAAAGAGTTTGCTTTGACATGTAGATAAAGAAAATATAAACAAATTAAGGGTTCATATTTATATGATAGAATTATATGTAAATACTATTGTACAGTTGTACAACTAATGATTATGGATTCATAGACAAGTTGGAACTTGTCCACGAATCCAAAATCATTAGTTCAAATTAATTTTGCACAGAAAATTTCAAATGAAATACAGAAAAAATAATCATGATAACAATATACTTATTATATGAAATAAATGTAACATTGTTTTGTTTTGAAATTTTATTGATTTTTTGTTGACTATTATATAAATCCAAGGAAATAATGAGGTTATCGGAGTAATTTTCTATTAATACGAATATAATTACGTTTGGTCTTAAAATAGTTTTCATAGGAACAAATTTTTCTGGGACAAGATAACTCTGTTTTGTTTCAATGTGATAAAACTTATTCTTCTTTTTAAATGTTGCTGCAAAGCTTCACTGAGAAAGAAGGCAGAAATAGTTTAGAAGCCTCATCAATTTCAACTGTGGGCTCCAATTCAGTATTTCATTGCTAAGATTTAACTTACAAGTGTTGATAAAACTTATTAATCATCACAGATTTTAATTATAGACAGAAACATATGTAAGATTGAGCCCCACTTATAAAGATAACTTATTTTCAAAATAAACATTCTGATGAAAGCATTTATACGTTTTTTCTTTTCTTTCAATCCTACGTCAGATCTAAGCACCGCTACCATCAATCTATCATGGATAGCCCAGTACAATTCAGAAATGCATAAAAAGTTACAACAATTTCACTAGGAAACTAATTTTTTGTTGCAATTATATAAGTACTTGATCTTACCTAATTTGAGTGTGTGGAATTTAAATCTGCAATTAGTCTTTATCAGAAAGCTACTTATTTTTTTAAAAAAATGATATTTTTTGCTCATTTATTTTTGTATGAATGTATAATATATAAGATCCATAAAATAAAACTTTATGTAACAGAAAACGAAAAAAACACTTTTTCCCCCAGTGTTATCCATCTAAAAGTATTTTAAATAATTTTATGCATCTCTTTTCACATGAAGTCATAGAATTTAATGCACAAAAGTCTGAAACAGCACTAAATATAAATGATTTCATTTATCTAGATGAATAATCAAACAATGTTATAACCATAGTTTGGTACAAAAAAGAATAGTTAAAAATTATTGAGACAAGATAAATCCTTAGCAAAGGGTGCACTTTTAACTGTGCAAAAATACTTTAAATGATGCCAAAGAACTACAAAACGTTTTTACATTACCCCTTTTCAGAATGGTTCATTCATCCATGCTGAGGAGTTTTAAATACAAAATACATTGTGAAACAAAAGGCATTGCAAATTAAAAGTAATTAGTAGGATTACTGTGGAACTTATAAGTAAAATGATAAACAGTTGTAATATTGTCAGCTCATAATTAATAAATTCTCATTATTTTGCAAGAGAAAAGTATGTAGTAAAAGGTATTTGTATATTTATTCGTCAATAAGTTTTATGTTTTTTTACATGATGTTTTAAAGTATTTTGCAAAGCACCAGATCTAGTTTTGGAGAAATTCAAAACAGCAAATGTTTTATTTTGAAGATCAATTTTAAAGTTTTGGAATAGTTCATAATTTATCACTCACTAAATTGTAATAAAAATCTAGTTTTTTTTTCAGCCTTAATAATTCTAAATTGGCATAACGAAATGACTATCCACGTTGACACTATCCCACTTTGACAACAAAAATGAATCTTTAGAGAAAATCAATAAGATTCTGCAAGAAAAAGTATGTTGATATTTATATAAATTTTAAAGTATATTTGAAACAAAATTCTGAAAATATGAATATTGAGCAACTAGAATGAATGAGTAATTTTTAAAAAACGTTCTTGATTTAGGATGAATTTTACATTTTTACCTACCTCCCGCATACTGTAAGCAAATATATAGGCAAATTCATATTTCACTTGCTTCATCAGTGATATTGTATCTTTATGAGCATCTTCAGATTCGTCGCAAAATCCACAGATAAAATCGGATGTTAAAGCAACATCTAAACATCAGAGAGAAAAAAAATTATACTAAAAATAGTGTAAGACTAACAAATAAGTATAACAATGATAAATTGAGGATGAATTTAGTTTTAGCTTGGATTATATTTCAATTACATTCTTACAACAATCAATTTTTCAATCAACCAATAATAGTCCATTTAATTCATACTATACTGTTCTTGTATATTTATTTCATACTAAAAATTTTAATTAAAAGTTAACTAACTTGACAATTTTAAATATAGTATTTAATAAAGACATAAATTGATGGGAAAATCCTTGCCTAAACTTATTTTAGATTTTCTGTTAAATTAAAAAAGAAATAAAATAAAAATTGGCGTTTTCTATTAAAAAAAAATAACATACTTCAATAAAAAATATATAAAACAGGAAAGAAAGAAAGATATTCTGTGTATTTGATACAAAAATGTTCATAAATCATGGAAATTCAAATTAGTATAACTAAAGTATAAATGGAACTAAAAAATTCTTTAAAATTTTCTAAATTATATTAAAATTTAATTTTACAAAACTATTGGATTTTGTTTTAGATTGAAATTGGCTCACTGTATAAATTTAATTATGTGACTAAAACAAAAAACTAATATTTAAAATGCATTAACAGAATGACAACTTTTATTTTGAAGATTTAACTTTCAAAGTGACTCAAAACATTTTTTAAATCCAAAATGTTTTTCATATTTTGCACTAAGTAAGAAAGTCACTCATAAAAGGTTTTTTCTTTTTTTAACCGTTTGAGTACTGAAGAGTTTTCTTATCTCTATGATAATAGTGCGGAATGAAATGCGTAGTAATTTCATCGTACATTGATATAAATTCAACTGCTCTCAATACATGCGAAAATTACACTAACCAACAGCAGCGTCTCCGCATTTTCGGTACAAAACAAGAGAAGCGCTATCATGCTTCTCCGCATTCTTGGCACATAACAAGCGAAGTGCGATAGTGCTTCGCCACACTCAAACGGTTAATAATGTTATTTTTAAAAAAAATTAGTTTCATTTTATTTTATTTAAAAGAAATTTTAAATACATTAAATATAATTTTCATTTTGAAACCTATTTTTATCAAAACATTCAACATAGAGCAACAATATTAAACGTTTTACAACATCAAAAGCATGCTTTGAAAGAATTCAGAACAAATATTGTTAAATTTTATTATTTGTTATAATAATGAATGCATAAGAAATAATATTACCTGGAATAATATTTTTAAAATGATCAACCAATTCCAAATAGGCTTCTCTCGTATAACCTCTTTTCATATTTTCTAATACAGAATTATTACCACTTTGAGCTGGCAAATGGATTAATTTACAGATATTTGGTTTTTCATTTATTAGATGAAGCACCTAAAATTGAGAAATACTATTTCAGCAAAAAATTTTAACATAAAGTAGCATTTATTTCAGAAAAATAAACTTTTACTAATTTATTTGAATCAATAAATTTGAAAACAGGATTAACAGGATATTCAATATAAATAACCATTTCAAAATTCATCATTTCATTTTAACAGCTGAACATGGTTAATCATTTCAATCTTATTTACATATGAAAGGTTTCAGAATTCATACTTTTATTAAAAAGCATATTATGCTAAGCTTATTTGAAAAAACCAGTTTCCTCAAATCCATTTTGAAGTACAACAATAAATAAAGTGAACAAATTACTTACAATTATACAATATTTTCAAAAAGGAAAATCATATTCTTTAACACAAAAAGAAATAAGAATCTCAACACTTTATATATTTTATCTGACAAAATGTATTGATTTTATGGATGAAAAAAAAAATGAAAGGAATATTATCATTTTCCAGTATGAAAACATTCAGACAAGTTGTGTAGCTGTAAGAATATTTATTTTTGTCTAAGAATGCAACTGTTTCTGAATACACCCAGTTTGTTTCAAAAATCTTAAGAGTATTTTTTTTGGTTGCATGTTTAAAAAGCATGTTTGAAATAAAAACAAAATTAGATATTAAAATATTTAAGTTCGCTGCATGAATGAAATTTTTTTTTTTAAACAAAAGTGATAAGAACCTTGACTTTGTGAGAAAATACAACGAATTCATATTTTTTTCTTCACAAAATTAATATTAGTAGTAAAAAAGTGCTATACAATTGTATTTCAGTGAGTTTTTTAAAACCACAATGAAAAAATAAAATGATTAGTTCATAGTTAGTGGTTTTAATAAAAACATTAAATAGCATCTTAAATTAACATCTGTACCATGTGAGGAAATCAATTTCCAGAATTGCTCTAACTACTGCTAACTACTGAAAGTATTATGTGAATTTTTCTTACCAATACTCTTAATGTTTTTGACACTCTTAAACCTAGTTCCTTTAGCAAATTGTTAGTTTCAGAAACAAAGTATGCAAGATTATAGCCTGAAGAGTATGGTGAATAATTTATCTCCCCAATCCAAAAAGAAAGGGAACCCTCTCAGCATTGCACCCTCTTATAGAAAATGAATTATGAAATGAGTATTCCCTCTTCTGAAGAAGTGCCTTCCAAATAGTGAAAATACCTGATGCTTTTACACTAGATTACATGATTCTAAGCACTCTCTCTCTTTCTTTGATTGGTTAAGGATGTTGAAGTGACTAACAAGACCCCAACTATAGATTTAAAAAGCCTTCAAACAAGAACTTTTAAAAGCTGTTCCTGAAATTTTTACTTCAAAGTTTTGAAGTAAATTCGAAAACATGACGGTTACTTCAAAATCAAAACATGTTGAATGGGTATGGAATTATCATAATATATTTAGATCAATCTTATACTATTAATAGCTGAAACCTTGTATGAAATCACGAAAAAATTTATGACAGTTAAAAGTTATGTTACCTCATCGGGAAAGTCTTTAGGATGAGGGGAAGTAAATCTTATCCTCATTTCAGGATTAACATCAGACACTTTATCAAGTAGATCTGCAAACCTTAAACCTCCTTTTCTTTTTTTATATTCAGTTTTAAAACCAGAACTGAGAACGGTTTTAGTGTTCACTGATACTGACAAGTCTCTGTAGCTATTTACATTTTGCCCTAACAGTGTGACCTCCTTAACACCCTAAAAATTAAGGAAAAGTTAGCAAAATATGGTGAGTAGGTTGATGTATGAGCACAAAAACCAAATTACAAATATTTTTACAAATTCAACATAATGAACAAATAGATGTATGCGAAAACAAATTAGCACACAGCAATTATTGAAACAAATTAGTAAAGAAACAGTTTCTAAATTCATGTAGAACCATATTTTGCTTGACAACACTTTACTTAAAATAACCACAGAGTTATAAAAGAGAAATAATCTAGAAAATTCAAGAAGTATTACTAAAATAGAATCAAAATGCATAAAAAATCTCGATTCAAACATAAAATTACAATAAGAATCAGTATCATGACGGAGAACAAATTTAAAATTCAAGATAAATGAATGAAAAACTGTTTAAAATCACGTCAAGTAAAAGTTTATGGGGCAGAACTTCACGTAACAAAATTTAATGAAAAATATTTTATAGCATATTTTTATGTATATAATTGAATTTAATTACATATATATAATTAATATTAAATTTAACATTGTTGAAGATACTCCAATTTCTAAAGATAATTTCCTTAAACGTAAATGTCGATAGTAAAAAACACTAAAATTAGCTGCATGTTAGTCATAACATGTAAATTAGTTGCATAAGAATATAAAAATAGTTCGGAATTGAAAAAAAAAAGTTTTCTTTACACCATTGCTTTAACCCACACAACAAAATTAAACATTTATTTAGCATATTAATATACACACACACTATCAAAAACAAATGTGTTTAATGTTTCATCAATAGTAATATAACTTTCATCTAAGAAAGTTAAGTAAAGACTTTTCATCAAAATTAACGAAATGATACTAATGATAAAGAAAGTACATGATATTAAAACAAGTGTTAAAAAATTTTCCAAGTAGCAACACCCTTATGAGATTTAAAACTATCTCACAGCAAGGCAGCCCTGTAATATTTGTCTGCAGTATATTTATATTATACATACAATGCATGTTTCATATGTTTAAAACTATAAGATAGAGACGGTGGAAGTAAGTATCAAGAATATAGATAAAGATACTGTCAATACAGTTTATTTTTAGTATTCACTCAAGTATTTAATTGTATTTAATAAGGAATTCATTGTAATATGTAATATAAAAGATAATTATAATACAAGAGAAAAAATAAAAGAGATATTATCATCTACTTTTGGATATATTGTGAATTCTTAGTGTGATAGATGAGCTGGCTATTGATTTGCTTTACAAAACACAGAATAAAGCAAAAAGCATTACAGATGCAGCAAAAAGCATTTCTTCTTTGATATTTTTTTAAGCGATAGTATCTCCCTAGAGCAGCAACAGCTGAAAACCTAACTTTGCAAAGATATGAAGTTTCAAAATGAATAAAAATTCTTAAAGCTTTTTCTCTTAAGACAGGATATTTATATCTTACATTACAGTCAAAATTGCATTATATTTTTTCTTTTTTTAGTAGCAAGAGATTATTATTATTGAGGGATATTGAACTTGAAGTGAAGGCACTTCATGGTAATCCTTTTCATTATTACAGGGAGCCACAGCACACATTTTGGGACTTCTTGCATTAGATGATAATTATTTAAAATCTCACCTGATCAGAGAGATGTTTCACCTCATCTACAATTGAACTAATAGGTCTACTCCGTTCTCTTCCACGAGTAAAGGGAACAATGCAATATGAACACAAATTATCACAACCTCTCATAATAGACCTAAATAGAACATTGTTAATAATTAATAACAACTATGTAATGATTCTTCAATCATATATTATAATTCAGATACTATAAGCAAGAAATTTGACTAATATGTGATAATGAATAATTATACAGTTATACTATAAAAGAATATTAACACTGCCAGGTAACTAATATAAATGAACTTCGACTATTTTTAAACTTTTTCATACTGCACTAAATGTGCAAAATCCTGTTATTTTGGTCTTTTTGTTGTACTGGTCACAAGCAAAACATTAACATTCTGGAAAAACTAGATTTAGATTAATATCAACAGGATACTACGTTTATTTTATGTAAAAATTTTAAAAAAAGATAATAAATTGGTATTGCAAACAACAAATATGAATTTATATTCTTTAATAAAGAATACAACTATAAGTGCAGCTTTTTAAATTCCCCTCCTAGAGTTTTAGCATAGTTCAAAATATTTAAATAATGACTTAAAATCTTTAAATAACAAGTTAAAAGTACCTGGTATAGTATCCATTGCAAATGCAAAATAGTAACTCTTTTATCTTTTTTAATGCTAAGTAAGGCTGATTTAATGTATTACAAAAAGAGAAAAATATTTGATAAAATTACAGTTTTGTTTATAATTCAGTATGTAACTTGTAAATTTAAAAACATTGAGGAAAAAACCATAATGAAAACTAAGCAGTTACAAATGAAAATAAAATATCATTAAATTTAGAATAAAGCATAACATACACAAATGCAGACTTAGAATTTGGGTTTATCCTCACAGGCATGATATCAGCATATGTTTCATCAACTGAGAGCATTATATTAACTATAAAGAAAAATGGTTATAGTCATTGGCGAATTAATTAGCCTTAGAAAAGTAATTAAATTGGTTTCCTGCTCATAAAATAGTAATTGTTTAAGATTTTAAGTCATTAGCGTATGTATATTTGACCGAAGCGCCACCTTTAATTTTCTTTAGATTTATTTGTTTTAATATTTCACTTTAGGTTGCGTGGCAACCTGAGATAGTTTTTGTTGTTGTTCTTTTCTGTTGTAATTTAGAATTATAATTTTTAGAATCCGTTTTTGATGCTAAATTATTTGTTATTAAAAGATTAAAGTTTTATAATTGTTGTCATTCATCTGTAGAACTTGTAGTTCATTTGATTGATTTTATTTAAAAGGCGTCCGCATTATTTATTTTAGCTTATTATCGACATTTTGTGGCGTCCGCGACAGGACGGTTGATACGCTATTTCTGATTTGAAAAATGTTTTTAGCATCAAAAGGATTTAAAAAGGAAGATCTTATTATTGTTGCCCAAGAAATTGGCGAAGTATTACCTCAAAAGGCTACTGTAGCGGATCTGAAAACGATCATTTTGAAAAGTAAAGAATATTTAGCTGATCCAGATTTTGTAACAAGTGTATTGGTAGCTACTGTCAATGATCGACGACAAAAGGAGGAATATGAAGAAAAAGAGAGACAAAGAGAATATGAACAAACAGAGAAACGAAGAGAATATGAAGAGAAACAAAGAGAATATGAAGAGAGAGAAAGTATAAGAAAACATGAACTGGAGTTGGCGAGAATTCAAGCTACATCGCAAAGAACCGGTGAGTCTCCGCCAAATATTATTAGTGCCAGTGCCAGAAAGCAGTTTAATTTGCCAAAATTAGAACTTAGGCAATTTAGTGGAGATTTAAAAGATTGGCTACCATTTTGGGGACAATTTGAACAAATTAATAATGATACAGATATTGCCCCTGAAAACAAATTTCAATACCTGATTCAGGCTACAACTGTTGGATCTAGAGCTAGAGAAGTTGTAGAAAGCTTTCCTCCAACAGCTGCAAACTATACCAAAGCAGTAGATAGCCTCAAAGCCCGATTTGGCAAGGATGACCTTTTGGTCGAAGTTTATGTTAGGGAATTGTTGAAGCTCATAGTTTCCGTTCAAAAGCATGAAAAGATATCTATGACGTCCCTTTATGACAAACTAGAGTCATATCTTAGAGCTTTAGAAACGTTAGGTGTTACGACCGAGAAATGCGCTTCAATACTATTCCCTATGGTAGAATCTTGTTTCCAAGAAGAGTTTCTAAAAGCCTGGAACCGAAGTTCTTCGCGCGTTGCTTCAGTTGACGCCAAAGAGCGATTAACAAACATCATGGCTTTTCTGAAGGCAGAAACGGAAGGTGAAGAAAGAATTAATTTGGCCATGTCAGGTTTTGGCTTGGGATCTGATGAAAAACGCCTACATTTTAAAAAGAAAGCAAGAGATTTGCCAACAAAAAGATTTCCAACAGCAGCAAATCTATTGACTACAGATGTAAAAGATTTGAAGAAAGTGTGTGTGTTTTGTTCAGGGAAACATAAAAGTTCAGATTGCTTTTCCGCTCGAAATATGACTTTAGCTGAAAGAGAGAACATAGTAAGAGAAAGTCAATGTTGTTTTGCCTGTTTAATGCAAGGACATCCAGTTCGTAAGTGCAAAGCTTTTATAAAATGTGTCATATGCGGTAAAAGACATGTGGTACTAATGTGTGAATCTTTAGCTGCAAAAAATCGTGAACCCGATAAATCTGGGCAGAAAAGTGAAAGTTCTGAAATAAACATGTCCAACATCACGTACGGTCCGAAAGTGTTCCTTCAAACTATGAAACTAAAGCTGATATCTGATGGAAAAGAAATTGTGGTGAGAGCAGTTTTAGATTCTGGATCACAAAGAACATATATTTTAAAAAATTTGGCTGAAAAGATGGAATATGTTCCCTTGAGAAAAGAAACTCTCATACACTCTTTGTTTGGTGGTCATAAATCAGATAAATTTGAACACACGTGTTATAGAATTAGATTAAGGAATCCAGAGAATAACTTGACTTGTAACATGGAAGCTTTAGATCAAGCATCTATTTGTGATACTATAACACCTGTTAGCTTTGGACCCTGGTTAAAAGAGCTTGAAGAAATGAATATAAAGTTGTCAGACGTCGGAAATGAGTCACAACCAGTTCAAATTCTGCTTGGAGCTGACGTAATAGGAAAACTTATGACAGGAAAACGAAGAGTTTTGGCAAGTGGATTAGTAGCAATAGAGACACTATTGGGATGGACTTTAACAGGGAAAGCACCTGAAAATGATTTACCGTCAAGCAACGCAATGTTAGTTACTTCACTTTTAGTAAAAGAAATGGATATTTCTGAGCTGTGGAGATTAGATTCTTTAGGAATAAAAGATCCTTCAGAACAAAAATCTAGAGAGGAACTGCAAGAAGCCTCAATGGAACATTTCTTAAATACAGTGAAAGTTGAAGGAGACGGCCGTTTTATAGTTAGTCTGCCATGGCTTGATGGGCATTTGCCTTTGCCAGATAATTATGATTTGGCGTTAAAGAGATTGCAAATGACAACACGCAAGTTGAAAACCGAAAAATTGTATGATGCCTATGGAGAAGTGTTCAAGGACTGGGAGAAAGAGGAAATAATTGAAGAGGTTCCAAAAGAAGACATGGGGATACCTTGTCATTACTTACCTCATCGACCTGTGATAAAGGAGAGCAGCACAACTAAAATCAGGCCCGTGTTCAATGCTTCTTCTAAGAGAAAAGGAGTTCCTAGTTTAAATGATTGTGTAGAAAAAGGGTTAAATTTGATAGAAGTAATTCCCTCAATGATAAATAAATTTCGGAGATATCAATTTGGCGTAACAGCTGATATACGTAAGGCTTTTTTGCAAATAAGTCTTTATGAAAATGATAGAAATTTCTTGCGATTCTTATGGTATGGAGAAGATGGACAGCTGAAACATTTTCGTCATCGAAGAGTTGTGTTTGGCGTTTCTTGTAGTCCGTTTTTGCTAGGAGCCACTATTCAATACCATTTGAATAATAAACTAGAAGAAGCAGTGAGAGGGAATGAAAAATACCCTAAAGAGATTATACAGGAACTAATATGCAGTTTTTATGTAGATAATTGCCTCACAAGCGTGAAAACTGAATTAGAGCTGAAACAATTCATAGAAGTTGCTACTAATATTATGGCTGAAAGACAATTTGATTTACGAGGGTGGGAGTCTACTAACCCATCAGAACCCAATTCTAGTGAGACCAATATTCTGGGAATGAAGTGGAATAGACAAAGTGATACTCTGTTAATTAATATTCCTGATATGAAAGACACAAAACATGAAAAAATCACCAAAAGAAGCATTCTAGCTGCCTCACACAGAGTTTTTGATCCTATGGGGATAACTAGCCCGGTATCGCTACGACCAAAATTATGGTTACAAAATTTGTGGAAAGCTAAAATTGGTTGGGACGATGAAGTTGACACAAAAACACGAGAAGATTTTACAAAGTGGCTAAGTCAGCTTGAATATCTGAAGAACATAGAAATCCCAAGGTGGTTACATTGTGACAAAGGTTACGAAAGCATTTCATTACATTTCTTTTGTGATGCCAGTAAATTTGCGTATTCCACAGTAGTTTTCCTGAGAATAGAAGATGAAAGCAATGTTCAAGTTCACCTGATACAGAGTAAAGCAAGAATCGCACCTAGCGGGAAAAAGGAAACAACGATTGCTCGACTTGAACTTCTTGGTGCCACAATTGCAGCTCGTCTATCTATTGAAATAGTAAAACAGTTTCAGACGGACAAAGTTCATTTCTGGACAGACTCAACAACTGTATTAGCTTGGCTTAAAAGAGAAGACACATGGGGTGTATTTGTGGAAAATCGAGTTCAAGAAATCAGGAAATTGACTCCAGTAAAAGCATGGAGGCATTTGCCCGGATCTATGAATCCCGCAGACTTACCAAGTAGAGGTTGCTCTGCTCAACAACTTGGAAATTCGAAGTGGTGGGAGGGTCCCAGCTGGCTATATCTTTCCCACACACAATGGCCTGCAGCAGCTGACGAAATATCCGTTAATGAAGAAGAGGTAAATTTGGAAAAAAGAAAACAAGTAGTTATTTCCATGGTAAATATTGAAGTATCGGAAATATGGTGTAATTACTTTTCAACATATAGCAGAAATGTAAGAGTAGTAGTTTGGATTCTACGTTTTGTCCACAACGTTTCCCATCAGGATAAGTTGAAGGGAAATTTAGTCTGTGAGGAGTTAACAAAGGCCGAAAGTGTGATTTTTAAGTCAATGCAAACAACGCATTTCCAAGATGATAAATTTCTCGCCAAAATACAAGCTTTTCGAGATAAAAGTGATATTCTGAGAGTAAAGACCAAACTTGTACATAGTGATGAGAATGAGAATTTCAGATGTCCAATCCTTTTACCTGCTAACAGTGTTGTGTTAGAATTAATCCGTGAAGAGCATATAAAAGCGATGCATGCAGGTCGTTCCATCTTACTCTCAAGACTCAGAGAGAGATACTGGATTCTTAAAGCTAAAAAGTTAGTAAATAAAGTTATTTCCAAGTGTGTGACTTGTAAGCGTCATCAAGCTAAACCAGTAGAAGTTCCGTTTGCGCCCCTTCCAAGAGAAAGAGTTACTCAGACAAAAGTTTTCCAAGTGTCTGGTGTGGACTATGCCGGTCCTCTGTTTCTAAAATCGAATGAAAAAGCTTGGATCGTTTTGTTTACCTGTGCTGTGTACCGAGCAGTTCACTTTGAATTAGTACGGTCACTCACTACAGATGCTTTCATTCAAGCATTCAGACGATTTATCGCAAGAAGAGGTAGAATATCGGTCATTTACTCGGATAATGGAAAGAACTTTGTAGGAGCAAACAATTATTTAAAGAATTTAGATTGGGACAAGATTGCTGTGTACTCAACCGCTCAGAAAATAATTTGGAAATTTATTCCACCCACAGCAGCATGGTGGGGTGGATGGTGGGAGCGGATAGTTGGAATGCTTAAGACTCTTCTGCGTCGTGTGTTAGGTAAATCTGTTGTGGATTATGAAGAACTAACTACAATTTTATGTGACTGTGAATCGGTTATAAATAGCAGACCATTGACCTACATTCACGATAATCCATCTGAATTAGTGCCTTTAACTCCGGCAACATGTATATACGGGGAAGGTAGCAACAGCAACGAAACTCCCGATCTAGACCTTGTGAATCGAACCTCTATGTTGAAACGTGTGAAATTTTTGCAAAAATTACGTGAAGATCTCAAACAAAGATTTAGAAATGAATATCTTGCTCAGCTAGTGCACAAGGGAATAAGAAGGAATGATGTTATAAACATCGGTGATATTGTTTTAATAGGACAAGATAATGCTCGACGCATAGATTGGCCTCTTGGAATTGTCTTGGAGCTTTATCCTGGAAAGGACAATATTCCTAGAGTAGCCAGATTAAGAACCTCTCTAGGAGAAAGGATCCGACCTTTCCAAAGACTTTATCCTTTAGAGTTATCAGCAAAGAACGATATGGATGTTCTGGAAAAGTCTTCAAAGAAACTTAACTTGGAAGTTGATAATATTCCCAAGTCCGTTGATGTGCCTGATAATTTGGAAGTGAATTCTCCTATAAAAGGCAGATTGGGAAGAATCATAAAAATTCCACAACGTTTAGATTTATGAACTTTTTGTT
Source organism: Parasteatoda tepidariorum (assembly GCF_982258835.1). Classification (NCBI taxonomy): domain Eukaryota; kingdom Metazoa; phylum Arthropoda; class Arachnida; order Araneae; family Theridiidae; genus Parasteatoda; species Parasteatoda tepidariorum. Next base: position 77,992,152 of record NC_141757.1, read on the forward strand.
ATTTATATAATGACTGAATATTTTTTTAATTCGTTTCATATAAAGGTGACCAATATACATGAGTTAATTTGTATTTTAAAGAAATGCTAACTGTTTGTTCCAAAGTGCTATTTATAATATCACTTTGCAAGGTGGGAGTATGTTTAAGATTTTAAGTCATTAGCGTATGTATATTTGACCGAAGCGCCACCTTTAATTTTCTTTAGATTTATTTGTTTTAATATTTCACTTTAGGTTGCGTGGCAACCTGAGATAGTTTTTGTTGTTGTTCTTTTCTGTTGTAATTTAGAATTATAATTTTTAGAATCCGTTTTTGATGCTAAATTATTTGTTATTAAAAGATTAAAGTTTTATAATTGTTGTCATTCATCTGTAGAACTTGTAGTTCATTTGATTGATTTTATTTAAAAGGCGTCCGCATTATTTATTTTAGCTTATTATCGACAGTAATATTACTTTATAAGCAAAAATCTAAATAATTACTTTCAAAAAACTTTGAATGTATTCCACAACAGAATTTTAAAATATTAACCAAATGATTTTTAAAATAGATAAAAAAGTAAATGCACAAGCAACAATGACAGATAGGTAAAAAATTGCAAACATAAAAAAGATATGAGTATATAGCAATTCAATTTAAACTCCAATTATGCAGAAATAATAGCCACAACTTAAAAGTAAAATTTATAATTTAAAAAATATTACCAGCTTTTTGACCTTCGTCAGCTTGAGATAATAAATTTGGTAAATCCTTATAGCTATCAGGGCCAGCTATTATATCTACAATTTTTTCTTTCTCTAATAATTGGCGTTTTAATCTTTCAGCCATACAACCTAGAATTAATAATTAAATGGATGTAAATTAATTTTGTTTAATACTTTCAGTACAATATGCAATCTGAGAGGAAAATCATAACACATATAAAATTAACAAATAACCTTGTTTCTTTCAAGAAATCATGTTTAATATTTCAATCTATTTATCCAAAATCCAAATAATATATAATTAATTGTTACAAGTTTATAACTCTGAGTTTTTAGTGTATAGACTTTTTCCTTCTAGAGAGGAAGGCACCAAATTATGAAATACAAATTAAAAGGTTATTTAAATAGTTAGGTGAGCAGAAGTACCAAATAAAGCAAGAAACGAAATAACTTCATTCGTGAGACACTTTTGAAATTATTGATAAAACTGCTGAATTCAATCAGTGAACATTCTTTTGGAATCAATCAAGGCCTAGATACATATTATACTTTTTCGATATGTGGAGCACAAAATTAGAGGAACAAGCTTTGTATTTATCCAAATTTTTATGAACAAAGATGTCTACAACAACATACCACTTGATGCTGTAGGTAATTAAACTTCTTAAGAATAGACTCAGGCATGATTCATCATTTTTGAGTTTTTTTCCCTTTGCAATAACATTTAAACCAGTAGTCGTAAGTGAATTTATCCTTTCAACATCCATTTCAAACATCTGGACCAACATTGCTTATGTATGAGGTCATTTTACAAAGTTTTTTTTTTAGCAAAATATAATCTTTTTTCATTTCTCTATTTTACTACAGTTTCTGCAAAATTTTTACACAATTCCTCAAAGCAGACTAATATGCAACAGTTTCTTGAGTTCTTTTTGCTATATGACATCTCTCCTAGTGCATGCACTTGACAGCATTTTTAAATCATGTTGCCTTTGAAAAATTGAGTCATCCACTAACGTAAATTTTTAGATGCATTTTGCTTTTACATGAAAACTAGAGCATAAGGATAAAGAAACAGGATTGCAAATAAATTCATAAAAAAAAGAACATAAAAAGAAATAATTCTACTTCTTAACAAGAAATTTGACAAGTTAAAACTTAAACATCCAAACAAACCATCAATTCTTCCAATACTCAATTATTATGGTACTAATATCAAAGTCTCAACTAAAATGGAGCTCAACACCAACTCATAATGCTATTGAGATCAGAATATCTAATTTTCTACAAAACTTGATAAACAAAAATGTTTTGCTAGTGAATTTATTAAAAACAAAAAATTTTAAACATTTAATAATTTTTTAAATAGCAAAATTATAGATCTACTTCAATAAATTTGGAAGAAAAAAAAAACACTTTTCAGAAAAAGAAGTTTTTTTTTAAATGGACCCACCCGAAAAACGAGCGTAGGTTTTTCCAGACTGGCGAACCCTGGTTAAATATAACTTAATTATATAAGTATATTACCTAAAACACCAATTTTCATTGGATGCTGAGAATTCTTGTCATGATTGCGCTTTAGCTGCCTAAAGTATTTTAATCTATTCCATATTTTTTGTTCAGCTCCTTCCCGAATGGAACAAGTCATGACTAATATGGTATTCGTCTGAAAAATTAATAAATCAACGATTATATTTAACACACAGTTAACAAAACAAGCATAGTGATATAAAAGTAGGTATTCTGTAATAAAATCTTACATAATTAAAGTATATTACTTTTTTATTAATTTACATGCACTCAGATAGAACAAAAATACATCAATTAGAGGGAAGGATGAATTAGTTAATCGATGAGAATTTGTCGAAGCCATTTTTTTTTTAAAGAAGAAAATGAAGAGGAAAAAAAACATGATTTTAATTTGCTCCAAAATTAGTGTATTTTTAAATTTTTATTGAAAAAAAACTATAGTCAAGAAATTTTCTTATTTTCTAACAAAAAGCAGTAGAGAAATTTTTTATGACTAAGTGACATTTTCTAAAGCATGATAAAACCCTATCATTTCCAACAAATCTATTATAAAAATGTTTTGGAAAGATCTTAATACTGCTGAAGTATTTAAAATAATTTTAAAACCTTAAAATGTTTATTTATTACTTCAGAGAAATTTCTTGCTTATATAAGTCAAGAAAAAGTAGACCAAAGAAATGCTGAAGAAGAAAATTTTACTTAGGGCACCTCAAGTGATAATATGAGTTTGCGACAATTCTTTTTTTACCTTTTAAATTTAATAAACCAAGAAATTTTTGACAATTTTTCAGTTCTTACCTTTTAACATTTAAAGGGTGCAATGAATTTGAATGCATTAAAATCTGCATCGAATGGTAGGGGAGAGGGGGGTACATTTCAACATGGGGCACCTTTCAACAACTAGAATTTCTGCTTTCTAATATTGCTTAATGATTCGCCAATATGCCAGACAATAAGCTTTAACTAAGCATAACTATTGACATTTAGTTTTAAGCACTTTCTTTTTACCACTGTTGTGTTACTCTGTGGAACATGTTTTAACATTCCAAAAGTAAAAAGACAGTTTTGATTTTAAAACTGTTTATCTACCAGTAATCTTTTAATAAAGTAAGTGATAATTGTTCCTCTGCTAGTTTATTTAATTCTGTTTCTAACTGTATTATTTATTAGTAAAAAGTCGTTTTCTAAAGTGGTTGATAATACTTTAACCAAAATGTCTGCACCAGGGGCAGATTTCAACAGAGCTTAGGGGGCACATTTCAACAGTGTTGAAAGGTGCCCCAGGCTTATTATTTTTTTGTTAAGTAATCTTGCAGAAGTCCCATTAATTACGGTTGTTACATTTAAAATACTCAACTTTTTCTGTAAGGCATTATTCTAAATTTTTTGAAAAACATGTGAATGTGTTCAAAGCATGTTTGTAAAAAAAATTTCAATTATATGAAATTTTTTTAAAAGCTTAAAACCAAGATTCAGTTTGTTGCATTGTTGTTGAAAATAGAATTTATATACAAAGAATTCATTAAAAGCATCAATAAAATAATTATTTTAAAATTTTATAAACATATTCAAGAAAATTTAATTTAGAATGAAAATAATTTAATTTTAAGAAAATTGAAAAGCTTACGGTGTAACATTAAAATTCTCAATCCTGTTATTTTACCTTCTTACAATTTATAAAAATGTTGCGAACATATAAAAAAAAGCACACTAAACCAGAAGTTAGTGAAGAAAACATTGCAAAAGCAGTGGAAACTGTCAGAAATGATGCATGTTTAAGAGCAGAAGCAGGCTTATTTGGAATAGACTTTTCAGCTTTATTTTATAAATTAAAAAAAAGAAAGTCAAATAATTGTTTGGTTGGTGAAACCAAACAATGTACAGCTAACACAAAATGCTACAGTTCTAAATACATAAGCCAACAAGTTTTTGATGTCCAGCAAGAAACCCTGCTTTGTGAATACATAATTACATGTTCAATTCTCAATTATAGTCTAACTTACAGACAAGTTAGAAAACTTTCCTATGATAACGCAAAGTGTTTCAACTCCAAACTTCAAAGTAGCTGGGACAAAAATAAAACCTCTGGAATTGACTGGGTTAAAGGTTTTACGAAGTGTCACCCACAGCTTACTTTTAAGAAAACCGGAAAACACCAGCTTTGCAAGAGCTATAGCTTTTAATAAAGAAAATGTTCAAGAATTTTTCAACAATTATGAGAGAACTCTTAATTCTGGTCATTTTACAGTTGATCAAATATATAACTTGGATGAAACTGGAGTTTTAACAATTGTTCCAGCTCCAAATGTTGTTGCCAAGCTAGGAGCTCACCTGGTTCGGGAGGTAGTTTCTGGAGAGCGAGGGAGCATGATAATCAATGCTTTATTTTCCAGAAAAAGAGGATATTAGTGGTATAGAAAGAAATGACATTAAAATGAAACTGCCTCAATCAAGTTTAAGCTGCGTAACAGTTAAGCTGTATTTTTCATGACGTTCTCCGTAAACTTTGATCTTATTAAAGACAAAATAATGCAGAAAAAACCTAAATCAGTTCAATATGTTCATTCATTATTATTAATTTATGAATAAAGTTAATTTTCCAAAATGCATGATCTTGTTACGTTCTCTTCAATTGTTGAAATGTGCCCCGCCACCCGTTGAAATCTGCCCCCCAGGAGGGGTAGATTTCAACAAAATACATGGTTCACTAAATATGTAAAATTAGGTATTTTGTCTTTGGCTTAGACCTTTGGAAAAAATTTAGAGGTTACCTCAAATATCAATTTAATAAATAAAAATTAGAATTTAGATTTTGAAAGCAATAAAACTTCGAAAATAATTCTTAAGCAAAAACTGTTGAAAGGTGCCCCCCTCTCCCCTATGCTTAATATTAAATATAATCATAGCTTCGTCAGAATCAGTAAATAGAAATAACTTTTTCATTTCACTTTGAACATTTAAAATTAATTTGACTTCAATTTTACCTACGAATGCCACTTTAAATGAAAAATATGAAAGTTCCAAACATGAATTCTGTCTTTTTTAGCTATATTTTATTACTAGGGGCAGATTTATGCAGGGTCTTTATGGAAAGTTGCTCAAGGGCACCTGTTAGTCAATAGGCTTCATTATCGAATAAAAATATAGCATTTTCATTTAAACTTTAAAATAACTGTCTTTTACTTCATTTAACATGGTAAAATTTAGTATTAAACACAGGAACAGACAACCCACAGAAATTCTTATATTTCGTGGATACTTTTTTAAATTTACAGGGGAGATTATGTTTCTGTAAAATACCGAAATTCCAGTATTTTTAAAAAAAAGTATACTTTCAGCTTTCTCTCAAGAAAGTTCTGATTTTTTTTTATCAAAGATAACAAGAATTTCTTAATGTCCTAGACAAGCAAAAACATATCAAATCATAAACTGACAGAGAAATTCATGTAAATTTAAAAATTAATTAAGAAGATTTACATTCATGCCTGAATTAAAAATGTAATGTTGTGATTCTTATTCAGATGTTTCTAAAATCCACGATCCCAATTTATGCGATTTATTTAAAAAATTAACAAAACTAATTCTATGGATAAAAAGCAAAAATAGAAATAATAATAATATGAAGTTTTGTCTCCTACATCTAATTCAAAACATATTAGTAACGTTTAAATTCTATAAACAACAATAATTAAAAAAATAATGATTTTAAATTTTTTTTGTATCATTTTCCTGAAGCTATTAATTATATTTTATTGTTCAAAAACTGTCCAACTCTGTGTAGCAGAATTAAAATCTCAGTTAATATTTATGAAATGTATCTTTTATTTCTTAAAATAATATGGCCTAGAACAGGGGTGGCAAACCTTTATACACCAGCGTGCCATTTTTTCTAAAAAATTGTTTACTGAAATCACAGATGTGCTGTTAGATAATTTTGACTTCATGATTATTGGGAAAATAATAATACTAAATACTATCAACTCAAAACTCTTTATTTAGATTGAAAGGAAGTTATACGTGTAATTAAACTTAAAGTAACATCAGTGGGACTTCTGTTATTGCAAATTAAATGACAAATAACTTATAATAGGATGTAAGATATTTGTTTAAGCAGGACTTGATTTTTTTGCTAGTTATTTATTGTTGGCTTGTTTTTTATGGTTATTAATTGTTTTTTTAGCAATAATTGTTATTTTTTTATTAATAATTGTTTATTATTTTGTTTGTTTTTGTGAATTTCAATTTAATTGTTACATATGGTTCATAGTGTAATAACATTTGTGTAATAACGATTCATAGTGCAATAACAATTGTGGTCAGTGGCGTGCCCAAAATATTTTGTCGCGTGCCATTGGTTATCCATCCCTGGCCTAGAATGTTGATAATTTTAATTCATTTATATTTCAATAGGAAAGAACTAATGTTTCATGAAATTAGATTAATCCAAAATATATCAACTACTTATTTATGAAAATTATAATTAAAATTTTCAATTTTCCAAACAGAATTATCCTCAACCTAAACTTTTTGTTCTAAAATTTCAGGAGAAGCTCTAAAATTGTTGAAAACAACTGTTGATATAAATATGGATGGTGTTTTATACACTAGTTGTATTGCGCTGAAAGCTGTATACCGCTTATACTTCCGGGTTACTGCTCCCGGTGTTTCTCAAAGCCATTTGGCTCACAACGTGTCAATAATATATGCCAACTTTCAAATTTAAACCTGAATTATAATGTATAAATTAATCTTGCTCATCGAGCAATATGATAATACTAACATAAGATGATGCACATGCAGCTTGCAACACGAACAAACAGTAATAAACAAATGGAAAGAGGCCAAATCAAGACTGCCAAAAAACCGAGTTATTCAAAATCTAGCAACCATGTCACCTTTTTTAACAATATATATTTAAATAACTAAAACAAATTTTCACTTCAAACTCACCAGAATTACATAATAACATTAATATCTTATGAAATACGGCAGATTTGAGCTCAGAAATTGTCTAATTTATTTCCTTTATTGAAAACAAAATTATCCGTTTGAAAATATCGCCTCGCAGAATAACATGTAGTAAGCAGCTGCAAACTTTCTAACCGGAAATAGATCAGGCATACAGCTCGAGATTGTTATTGTTTACATTTCTACTTAAAACACCATCCATACTTTTGGATTATGTGCTTAGATAGTTTTATTTATTTTTGATCTTACTGTGCTAATAACAATGAAACATGCTTACATCATTAATGTTCTTTGAAATTTCATACCCTTCTTTTTCCAAAATAGCATAAATTACTTCAGTATCACTTACATTCATTTGACATCCATATGTTTCAATGTAAACTAGAAAAAATAATAATTGAATTCAGCAATAAAATGCAGTTCTGAAAATTTCCAATGCAATTAAATGAAAGAACACATACAAATTTATCAAAAGTTTTTAAATAGAATCTTCTTATAAGAACCACAATTATGCAGAAAGCAAAAAAATGCACAAGAAAATAAATATCAGGGGTCTGTCTAGGTTTTTCTGAGAGGTACCTATTTTGTGAAAATTAAAAAATCAACACAAAAATATGGTAAAAATATAAATTTATCGTTTCTTACGAGACTCAAAAATAAAATTTTAAGAAAAAGTATTTCGTGAAACCACCGTTTTCTCTAAAGTTGAATTTGTGAAGATACCGCTAAACAGTAGAAAATTTGGCTTTGACAGACCTCTGTATATGTACTATATATATATATATAAAAACTAATACCAAAATCATCATCCTAAGCACAAAAAGTTGGGGTAGGCCTTTTTCTTTTCTAGAACGTTTCTTGCCAAATCCAAGTTTAAATACAATATCATTGCAACTTAAAAATTTGAAAAGTGCACAAATACACGAGTTTTTAAACTGCTCACTGATAGTAATTGTAAGGGATTTTTATCGTAAATTATATTGTTTTAAACTTGTGGCGTAACTACCACTACAAAAGTTTAACATCATTCACTAGTATATAAGACATGCTAACTTGATTCAATCCTGAGGTACCTTTTGATAAATGAAGGTTGGCATGGTCGATAACTCCGCCCCCACATTGGTGACCTCCGAACGTGATTTAAACACGCAGTAGCGCCCACTTCGATCTGGTAACACCTACTTCAATGCATAGTCTACATTGAACAGTTGACTTGATACTTGTGAATGCAACAATCGACCTCCTCGCGCTGTTGTTACACAGTCTCGTCTCGTACATACATAACGTCATACACTCTCAACACCTGCATACACCCAACTGCTAATAGTAACACAGGAGCAACTACGTCTGTGAAGTTAATACACCTCTCACATTTCAGCACTCAAAAAAAAAAAAAAAAAAAAAACGGTGATGCTCTCCCAGTCTTTCACAAGTACAGCAACTAGTGGTATCTGTTCATCGAATTCTATCTCCGATAAAATTCTGGTGAGGGAGTATTGTGGCATAACTACCACTACGAAAGTTTAACATCATTCACTAGTATATAAGACATGCTAACTTGATTCAATCCTGAGGTACCTTTTGATAGTTGAAGGTTGGTTGATAACTCCTCCCCCACAAATTTTTTTAGCTTGGATTTTTTTAGAAAAAAAAAATGCTTCTTATTTAAAATTCATAAAACCTCTTATAATGTAAAAAATAGAAATATTAACTGGAAGTATCAAATAAATATTGAATCTAATTTTGTACAATAATGGTTTTGTTTTAATTTTTGTTTCAATTCTATAAATTTTCTTTATTTAAAATATGCTCTCGGACAATTTCTTGCAGGCTTTTGCCCAGACTGTGCAAAAGCTTGGCGTAGATACCGACATGAAAATATTTCCTACATAATCGTCAACTTTACTGATGAAATAATTACCTTTTTGTTTATTATTTGACGATGGATCTGGAGATATGTAAGGGGGATATTCACTATTCACTCTAGGTTGAAGGCTAGTGTTATCAATGAAAGAGGCAAGAGAAGGCCCTTTTGAAAGTTTTTCTTTAAAACCAAATATGTTAGGGTTTTTTGTTTCAGAGCAATAATTACATTTCTTCATCAGTTTTCGCTGCAATAATTGTAAAGAAAAATGCCAGCGTTTCGACGGTCGAAACATGATTAAATTATTTAACCAAATTTATACTACATGCAAACTAATATAACGATTTTATGTTAAAACAATTAGAAAAAAGATATAAACTTTCATCATTTCCGAGCATAACACTTGTTTACAAATAAAGGCATATTTGTAGATGAGAGCATATTTTGATGATGATAAATTTTTAGCTTCTAGCTCTTTTCTCAATATGAGAAAAAGTTACTTTACTTCGGCACAAAATTACCGTTGATGATGTTATGGGCGATTTGCAATGCATGTGAAAAATTCGCTCATGCGAATTTGGCATTGCGAACTCCCTCAAACGTACCTCAAACTTGATTGGATAAATTCATTTCCCCTTAAAAAGATCTCCAATCAAACTCTTGTTCGCATCTCAGAATACGCATGTGCGATTTTTTTCGTATGCTGAGTGAATCGCTCTTTGTGCCCAAAATGCGTTTTGTTTAAATTTTTTTTCACAATAAAAATAAATAATATACGGTGTAAAGACCACTTACATTATAGAAAAAGTAGTTCAATGAAGAGATAATGTTTTTTGTTTTCTGAAAAAGGAGCTTTAAGAAGGTAGAAATTCATTTTAGGATTGGAATTTGAGAACTTTTAAGATACTTACTTTTATGTATCTTTATGTCCGACTATTACTGTTATTTTTGGTACAAGAATATTATATTAAGAATCTATAAACATTCGTAAAAGGGTATTGTTGGCGTCAAAACGTAGAACGTAATTTTTAAGTAGTGATCCCTGCCAGGGCCGTAACTACGCCGGGGCAGCCGGGGCACCGCCCCGGGGCCCAGACGGTCAAGGGGGCCCCATATGAAGAGACCACATCATGTTTTTTTTTCTTTCAAAATAAAACACTCTAATTATATATATGTAGGAAAGAAATTGCGTTAAGATAGAGTTGATGAAAATTTTCTTTTTTGTAATTGCGTACCTACTATAACATAAAGGGAAGGGTAAAAAACGGTAAAACACCTTTTCACAAATTATTTTCCTTTCTTAAAAGAACAAACACGCTTTACAGAGAAGGGGAAAGGCCTCAGCTGCATGCAGTTGATTGCGTCAGACCCAGTGGCAGAGGGCCCCTCTAAAATTTAAATGATGGGGCAAACGATGCGTTTCGCCCCTCCTGAAATTTAGACACTCACAAAAATAAAGTCAAGTAAAATCAGTAATTTAAATTTTTTTTTTCAATTTTGAAGCTATTTTTGAAATAGAAAACTTTATATTCCTCTAACATTTACGTGCCTTGCCTCTTCTGATATTTAGTTATTCGCCAAAGCGAAGTCTAGTAAAATAGGTAATTTTAGAGGGGAAAAAAAGCTATTCTTTTTCAGCTTTGAAGAGATATACATCAAGTTATTCTGTTATGGGCGATTAATATGTTTTTTGACTTTTGGAAAAGTAAAGTAAAAGTAGAAAAAGTATTTTATTTCCAATTTTTACTCTATTTTCTTCCGAAATAGCAATGAGGGGGCGAACATAGTGTTCCGCCCCTTCTGAAATTTCAAAGTGCTCAAAAATAATAAAAATTGGTAACTAAAAAAAAATGTCATCTTTGAATCTATTTTCCAAATAAAAGTGAGGGGGCGAAAAATTTGCTTCTCATCTTCTGAAATTTAGACATTAATAGAATAAAATCAAGTAAAGTTGAAAATTTTAGAAGAAAAAAATTTTTTTGTTTCATAACTTCGACGATATTTTCCAAACGGAAAACTTCAT